>NC_025696.1:3096784-3114163 GCF_000633955.1 Camelina sativa | reverse complement strand
TTTTTTTTTTTTTTTTTGGTTCATATTTGGCAACATGTAACAATCCAATTCTTGTGGTAAGCCAGGCAAACTGATTCACATTAAATAAATCTATCATCATGTAAGTGAGAAAAGTAAGAACCCTCAAAACTTGGACAGTTTCCTAAAACTAAGCAGGGCTGCCATGTGAAAATCAAGCATAGCTTTCGTAAACCTCTGTTATTATTATATATGAGGAAACAGAAAGCTCTTAAAATAAGTAACTGGATTTACCGAAGTAATGAATACCAACTTGCCTGTGGCTGACCAGTGACCCCTAAACCCGAGCCAACCCAAGCATACGAAGATCAAAGACTTTTGCATAGCCATGACCTGTATATTTTCGAGTGAACTAATTTGGTTTCTGCTAGTGTTTGCATTTGTGTAATCTAACAAAGGCATGGTGAGAGTAGAATTGTTTTGCTAATTTCCACACACCAAAAAATGTTAACTGCCTAAAATTTCCCCACTATTTACATGTGATACCAATGAACTCTACCTAGTCATTTTACTAGCTACTGACCCTATAGCCTTAGTTCTTGCCAACAATGATGAAATCAAAAGAGACAGGCCGCACAGAGAGAAAAAGAGTGCTAAGTTGAAACATTAAACGTAGGGTAACCAACTAATAGCCAAGATAAGACACGCAGAAGACTAGGGTAAGTCCAGTTACTTTCAGTAAATGAAATAAGGTACCCTGAAATCCCTGAACGGTCCAGTCAATTCGTTTGGATAGTAACACCCAAATCTACCAAATGTGCATCTAACTAATTGCTACCTTACTGAAACTAAGCATAATCCGAAAAGCAATTCAAGATAAAGAGCTCAGCAATCTCAGATAGACAGAT
Source organism: Camelina sativa (assembly GCF_000633955.1). NCBI lineage: Eukaryota > Viridiplantae > Streptophyta > Magnoliopsida > Brassicales > Brassicaceae > Camelina > Camelina sativa. The sequence continues at coordinate 3,113,297 of NC_025696.1, read as the reverse complement.
AGATACCCAAGACCGCTAATATATTGAAACCCCAACACACAGAACTAACCTCGTCGTCGAGAACAGAGTGGTAACCCTCTCGGAGATAATCAGGCGCCTGAGCGTGTCTGTCTCGCGGAGCCCAAAGCACGGATCTTTCTGATTCTTCTTTGCTATTATAATTGTTACGCCACTAAGCTTTTCTTGTGCAAACTAATAAAACAAACATGGTCCAAAACGAAGTTTTATTTATGTATCTCGGCGGTCAAACAAAACACACCATTCAAGTTTTGGTCAAAATGTTTCGTAAAAAGAAAACAAAAACAGAAGAGAAATTAAAAAAAGGCAAAAAACACTCCGGCGCCGGCGAGTCGGCGATAACCCTTTCTCTTCAAACACTCAAGGTAGCTGAGCCCAGAAACGTGCAACCTTTGTCTTCAATATGGACAAGATCCTTCCAAATATTTTCTCTTCCTTCATCCTCGACATTCCAGGAAGCCAAGATGTTAGTTCCATACCCAATTGCCTGAAAAGGCTGCTTCTCGAATTCTTCAAACCCCCCGAACGCTCCTCCACACCATAGTGTTTTTATCATAACAGATAATTTGACTCATAATGATTCTGAATATAGAGTTTCCAATTACGACGGTGTGAACCTTAGGCTGCGCACGACCTAACCAACTAGTCCTTTTCTCCCATACAGCAGAAGCAGCCATCGTGTTGTAGATGAATCTCGTGGCTTTACCTTCCGAGACAGCCCAGAGTTCTATATCGCCGTTATCTGTTGAGTTCATGAGAACAACAGAGGAGTTCTCGTCCAAATCAGGCTCGGGAAGCGATACCCATTGGCGGGTTTTGGGGTTGTACATCTCAGGCTTTAGTTTTCTACTTTCATCTTGGATTCCTCCAAGAACACAAAGATTCTCTCCAACCGTAAGTAAAAAAGCTTCGCTGTTGCGGCCATGAGTCATTGGCTCTGTTTCACTCCATTGATGGGAAGCGCAGTCAAGAACCTTCAGCATCTTGGTATCTATGTCTTTTGCGTCCTCCATCACATATATAGACCTTTGTAACCCCACAGACACCTTTGGACGCAAGTTCAGATTGTTCATGGACTCCATGGAAACAAGCCAATACCTTGAAGGTTGCGGCTTCTTGGATAAGACATACGATCGGGTTCTTTGATGATCGTCGACCCAACAGAGATACACGCGTGGTTCTTTGCTTCTCTCTATCGATCTTGCGACAAAGAGTTCACAAGAATCGATTAAAGAAGCCATGCTTTTTGAGCTCAATGAGAGAAGAGGATAATGAAGGATTGAGACTTTACCCAGTATAGAGATGACGACATCTCTGGGTAAGTCAGAAAAAATACTCATTGTGAAGAAGACGAAGATGAAATTGTAGAAGACGAAGTTGATTCTTATTTGAAGAGTAGAAGTTGTGCAGAGAAGTTAAAAGTGACGATGAATAAAAATGTATTCTCTGAAATATATACTGTATTTATACTTCTATAAATTGCATTATAATCCTCTTATTTTCTATAAATTTCCATTCCTTCCTCTACGTTTCTGATTGATATTTTTAACTACAGCATCGTCGTAATAATAGAGTAAATAGAGGGGTATTATTGGAATTCGAGTAAAATAGAGAGAGAGAACTGTCCGCGTCTGATTCTGATCGCCTCGAGACTCTTCTCTTGTCAAAAATCCTTCCCATGGTTCATATTCCACTTTGAGAGACGAAAGCTTATCGTTTCTACAAGAAGAAGAAGAAGAGATCCTCCTTCACTTTGTCTTCTCCGCTCTCATCTAGATCAAAAACTCTTGCAGGTTAATAATGCTCTTCTCCTTCGCCAAAAACAACTCGATTTCTCTCTCTCTCTCTCTCTCTCTCTCTCTCTCTCTCTCTCTCTCGCTCTTCTGTGATTGTGGAGTGATCGGATCTTATGTTCCGATTCAATCGATTTAGATACGAATGATTGTACATTGAAATTCGAATTGCGTTGCTACAGGATATGATCTGGGATCCAAGTTTTTTATTTGTTATCCTTGACATTTTTGATGTTGTAGATCGTGTTTGTTTTGCATTCTCGTTGATTGATTGTGACACGATGCTAACGAATTTGATATCAGATCTTTCTTTTTGGTGTGTCTATATATAATTTTAAGTTATCTCTTATACATGATTTATGTTTGTTGTGATTTCAGTTCAATCTCAAGTGGTGGTGGTGTTTAAGTTTCTGAACTATCCATGGATCAGGCGGAGCTGAGTATAGAGCATGTTTGTGATTCAATGTCTTTTTACTCACTTAAAACATGAATGATATGACAAGTTTGAAACAGGATGATGCATACCGTCATTATAGATCTTTGATGTGTGAATTTTTTGTTTTCTTTCAGATTTTTGTAATTTCTGTTGTTGTTGTTGTTGTTGTTTTACTCTGCAGGTATTGAAAAGGGACATTCCATGGGAGACTTACATGAACACTAAGCTGGTTTCAGCAAAAGGTCTCCAGCTCTTAAGACGCTATGATAAGAAATCTGAAAGTGAAAGGGCACAGTTGCTCGATCAAGTAACTTTTCTCCTTCCATAGACTTTCTTTCATTACTTGAGTCACTTTCTCTGTTATTTAGTGACCATGTTACCATTTACCTTGTCATTTATAAAGTGATATGTTGATGCCGTTATTGCAGGATGGTCCAGCTTATGTTCAACTGTTTGTTAGCATCTTACGTGATATTTTCAAGGAAGAAACAGTGGAATATGTTTTGGCTTTGATCTATGAAATGCTCTCAGGTATATCAAATTTTGAATATATATGTATTTACCTTTTTCTTCATTTTAGTTACTGAAGAATATTAATACATCAACTGTTTTCCAGCAAACCCAACACGAGCTCGATTATTCCATGATGAATCTTTGGCAAATGAGGATACTTATGAGCCTTTCCTGAGGTGACTCCCTTTTGCAAAAGTTTTGCTTGTCTGTTCTATCACTTAACCCTTTTCAGTTTATTACTTTTGTATACGATCTTCCTCTGACAAACATATAACATATGTAAACTGCTTTTAGTTACATTTTTTTCTTGATTTTGACTGCCTATATCATCTTTAAAATTATGCAAGCTAAAAGATATGTCCTCTTTCAGGTTGCTTTGGAAGGGAAATTGGTTCATTCAAGAAAAAAGCTGCAAGATCCTTGCCTGGATAATAAGGTATTCATTACTGTCTATCATACTTCTATAAAATATGAATGTAACATACAACCTCATTGACTTGGCGGGTCTTGTTCTGCGCTCAACATATAGTGCTAGGCCAAAAGCTGGTAATGGTGCAATTGATGATGTACTCGAGGGGTTGGTGGAATGGCTTTGTGCTCAGGTTTCTTCTTCTTATCTCTTTCTCTCTTTCCTGTTTAATTTCTTCCAAGTTTTTATGTTGGTTTTGCATTAGTGTTCAAGTGTTAGTCTTATAGACAATGCCATTGATAGTGCTAGAACTCAAGTAGTAGGAAAGACTTAGATGGTTAATAATTTTTCTGTTTTTTGGAAATAACCAATAACAATTTTTCTCTACCCAAGCCTTTGTTTTAGTACACAAATGCAAGCACTAACAAAAAACAAATTAGTTCAATCGAAGACAAAGAATTATTTTGTGTATGGATAAGTGTTTGATTTTGGTAAATAGATGCAAATTTGGTGATCTGGAAGGAACCTTTTATATTGTGACATAATGAATTTAGAATAGCTTCTGATGTCCGCCATAGATATCACAATCCTTAATTTTGATATGCAGTTGAAGCAACCTTCTCATCCTACTCGTGGTGCTCCAATTGCAATCAGCTGCCTGTCGTCACTGCTTAAGGAACCTGTTGTCAGATCGTCGTTTGTTCAGACAGATGGGGTGAAGTTACTTGTCCCTTTAATTTCCCCAGCTTCCACTCAGCAGTCTATCCAGGTAACTATATATATGTTATGGAAGTAGTTTTCGCCTTTTCGGTGAAAAAGTCCACCAAAGCAGTAAATAAGTTTTCAAATCATGCAAAGTTCTAAGGGGAAAGGTAATGGCTAGACAGACACTCTGGGGGAAAAAACTTCATTTTCAAATGACTGACTACGAAATCTATTGATTTATATAGCTCCCTTATTCTAAAATGTGGGCTGAACAAATTAGTAAACTTTGAAATAGTTCTGTTTCAGTTTTCAGAAGGAAGAAGCACCGCTCTCTGTTTTTTCTTTATCATAATTTCTCAGTACCTAATTCATGTGATTTGTGTGCTTTCAACCGACAGCTTCTGTATGAAACATGTCTCTGTGTCTGGCTTCTGTCCTATTATGAACCTGCAATAGAGTACTTGGCAACATCGAGGACAGTGCAAAGGCTCACGGAAGTGGTTAAGAGCTCGACTAAGGAAAAGGTGAGCAACGTTCTCTTTTGTGACTTGGTCATTGCTATCCTGCAATTAGTTAAAGATCATAGGACATGGTTTGGTTGATCAATCAGAATCTCTGTCACACAATGCCAAGATTTTTGTTTCTTTTATTTGTTTTGAGTCATTAATATGCGTAAATGTGGCGTGATGCACTTGTTATAATTATCTGACGGTATTTTGTCTTACAGGTTGTCAGGGTGGTCATATTGACATTCAGGAACTTGCTTCCAAAAGGTACATTTGGTGCCCAGATGGTTGATCTTGGACTCCCACATATTATCCACAGTCTAAAAACACAAGCATGGAGTGATGAGGTAAGACAACTTAAATACTTGTTAGCTGTTATGTGGAACGTAAATCTCTTAATTTTCTGCTAAATCTGGTGATATAAGTGATGCCGGTAACATTAGATGTGTGTTTTAGTATATGGTGATAGTTAAACCCTTTAAATTCTGAATTTGTAAAGGACTTGCTGGATGCACTGAACCAACTAGAAGAAGGGCTAAAAGACAAGATCAAGAAATTGAGTTCTTTTGACAAATATAAGCAAGAGGTGCTTCTTGGCCATCTTGACTGGAACCCAATGCACAAAGAGGCCAATTTCTGGCGTGAGAATGTTACAAGCTTTGAGGAGAACGACTTCCAGGTATTCTTCTCTCCTGAACACCCACTTGTAGTGCTTGGAGCGGACTGGTTCAATCCTGTTTTGGCCCTTCACAACAACCCTAACCACTTGCTAAACCTGTGGATGCAGATACTCAGGGTCCTCCTCACAATCCTGGACACGTCAAGTGATCCAAGATCATTGGCGGTGGCATGCTTTGATATCTCACAGTTCATACAGTACCATGCAGCAGGGAGAGTGATAGTAGCAGACCTCAAGGCAAAAGAACGAGTGATGAAGCTGATGAACCACGAGAACGCTGAGGTGACCAAGAACGCTCTCTTGTGCATTCAGAGGCTTCTCCTGGGTGCTAAGTACGCTAGCTTTTTGCAAGCTTGATGGGACTTGCATGTTTCTTTCAGTATAGCGGAATGCAGCCACAACACACAGATTGTTTGTGTTTCCTTTTTCCCCTGTCCAAAACAAAATCTTGCTCCAAACTCCTGCATGCACTTCTTTTCTTTCTATCGATTCTACATATTCCAAGACCATCATCTGTTTATTACTTTCCCTGGAGAATCTGCTATTTGTGTGATTAAATAATTTCTGGGTTGTTTTATTTTTGTATTTATTTATTCAATAAAGAGACCTTTAAGGAAGAATGCTATTGTTGCAGAGAGACACTTGAAGGCCAGTTTGTTTGTATGATGTGAGAGCTTTAAGATTAACTTTTGATTTACTTGTTAGATGTTTAAGTAGTAGATTCAACATTCTCCAAAACTGGCTACATATTGAAAACAGTACTTGTTTCAGTCTAAATTTTATTACAAACATAATGTCATACGTACATAGATACGTTGGTAAAGGTATACTCCATTTATACAATTGAACTACAGTAGAACCTCTATAAGTAGAACCTCTATAAATTAATACTCGATAAATTAATCATTTCTGTAAATTAATAAATTTACAATAGAACTTTTATAAATTAATACTTGATAAATTAATCATTTCTGTAAATTAATAAATTTCTTCAGTCCCAAGTTGGGAATAATGTAATTTTAGACATAATTCGATAATATAATAAAATAATAACTTTTTAAAACGTTCTTTGTAAATATATGGTCTCAACAATAGTATAAATTAATAATTATATAGAAATATCTAAATATATGTATATATATATATGCACATTAATTTTTTTAGAGTTTATTTTTAATTTTTTTACTACATAAACATCTTTGAGCGTTATCTTCAAAACATAATAATTGTTATTTTCTTTGTAATTAATTTTATAAGAATATTAGTTATAACAGTTAAATCTTATTTTAAATTCTTTTTACCTAATTAGGAAAGTCTCTCTATAAATTAATAATTATTAGTTTATTGATAAATTAAAACCTCTATAAATTAATAGATTTTCATGGTCCCAATATTATTAATTTATAGAGGTTTTACTGTAGATTATAACCCGTAAAATGTAATTTATTTATTGGTTTAGCATTGTAAACTGAAAAACAATTATCATTTTTTTTTATGAATATAAGATATGTATTTTGGTGAATATAGATCTGAATGATTTATATTAAAAGTTTAGAAGGGTGTTAGGTAAGATTCTATTTAAACTGCACAATAAAATCTCGGAAATCACATTAAGATTAATTGTCAATATTTTATTATTTTTTACGCTTAACAGTATATTTTTATGCCTAACAGTATATATGGTGTAACAATATATGGAATAATCAAGATTTTTTTAAGAAATTGTATAAATTATTGGAATATTTTTGTTAAGATGATTTTTTTGAATATTCTTAAGTGTATTCATATAGCTCAGAGATTGACCAATTAATCTATAATATTTTTTTGTAACCAACATATATTTAATCTATAACCACTTTTGTAACAAAAAAATTATATAATTTGTGTAATATCGTCGTATGTTCCATTAAGAGGGTTACCGTTTGATTTACTCTGGTTAGCGTGTTTAATTAGATTCTGGCATCCTCCATAACTGGCTATATTGAAACACATTAGTTTGTTTTTATAGGTATGCTTCCTTTTACAACTGAATCATCAAAATCTATAACAACGGCTTCATAGTTCCAAGATCTTGTAAGCAAGACAAAGCATATTATTCATTATCAGCTTGGTATATTGAACAGCTTACATAGAAGAAAATGAACTCTTTCACTCAGATATCTTGAGATGGTTTTAACTAAATTATGTAAAGTTGTATTACATGATTTTTTTTTAAAAAAAAAATCCGGGGGTGGTTTGGCAAATTATTTATGAGGTTTTATTGGGCCACTAATAATCGCAAGATCCAGGCCCGTTATACCCGTCAGGGTTTTAGCTGGGCCACCAAAAATAAAACTTGAACCGTCAAATAAATAGATGACAGTGTGTAACTTTAATCGCTCGCCACCGCCAGAGAATCGGTCTAATTTTATTACAAAACATAATGTCATAGTTCGATCTAATTTTATTACAAAACATATAATGTCATATTTTAAAAAGTAAGAAAAGCATATATTATTCATAATCAGCATAGCTTACAAAGAGAAGATTGAACTGAATCACTTGATGAGAATACATCTAGTCGGTGCTCCTTCGGCTCCAACCAATCTCAACGGTAAGCAATGAAGCGAGTATGTTCCTACCTCCACACCATCCAGCTTCAGTGCTTCCACAGGGATTATATCCTGAAATCATCATGTGTATCTCACGTGTTAAAGATGTAGTTTCTTTCTCACTTTTACGCCTACCTATCTCTCTCACTTTCTTGTTCAATGAGATATAGCCTATAAGGTACTTGAATACTTTCTTTTTTTTTTAATAGAGAAAGATATACTCACCCGTCCTTTAAGAATAACCCTGTGTGTTGCAGGTGATTCCTCAAAAGCAGCAAAGGAAAGATAGTCTAGCCCTAGATTCCACAATGCAGAATACATAACCGGATTCAGAAAATGTAATACAAGCTATTGAAACACAATGAACATAAAGAAAAAGCTAAACATGTCGTACCAATAAGTTTGATGTCTGTGTTCTCAACCAACCATTTCGCCCCATCAGTCACGAACCCAGCAAAGCTTGAATCAAACTCTTTCTTAAACATAAGCCGCCTGGATATTTCAACCACAGAGAAAACAAGAGTTAGAGTAAGCCACGAGTTCACAGTAAGATATTGGTAAACAATATTGAGGCACTAACTTGTCAGTGTTAGAGGTTCTAAAGAGCACACGACGAACTCCTCTTGGAATATGAAGCGATTCCATAATCTCAGCTAATAACAAAACAAAACAAAAAAAAAGCATTAAGACAAAGATCCATAATTTCAAATCATCAACTTGGTTACAAAAAAGTTCAACAAAACTCACCAGTAATGTTCTTGTCTCTAGGAACATCAACCAACAGAGCAGGACCTTTACACAAAACCCAATTTCAACATAACTTGATCACACTTAAACTAAACTCAACAAAAACAAAAATTTCAAGAAACAAGATTTAGATTTTATATACCATTTAGGACTTGGAGGTCGAGTGAATCGGTATCAAAACCAGCGTCGTAATAATTATCCCAGAAGTGACCTGGAGCATCCACATGAGTTCCTGAGTGAACAGACAGTTTCATCTCAGACACGTTGGCGAAAGATCCGTTCTTCATACTCGCGGCTAATCTCAGGAAAGACTCTCCCAATCCTTCGGAAGATGACCAAGCTGGCATCTCCGGCGTGTAACGGTGGCTGATGTCGTATATCTTACCTCCTTCATAAATCTCTCGGCGGATTGGTTTCGGATCATCGGAGCGGACGACGTCGAGGAGATAAGAAGAGAGAGAGAGTGTAACGGCGAGGATGAGGAGAGGGAAATTGGGGACGGAGCGGGTCATTGTTTCGGGTCGGCGGGTTAACGGGTTCAAGTTCAATCAATCGAGATTTCAAGCTTAAATAAGAAAGTCTTCTTTGACTTTTCAGTTTTGCTAAACCGTCTATATTGACAAAAAGTTTATAATTCAATTATTTTTTATTCAAATTTTCAATCTGTATAGTATATTATATTTGCTTGGTTTTTAACTATCCACGTTTCTTTTCAGATATAAGAAAAATTAGAATTTTTTTTTTTCGTTACGGAAGAAAAATATTATTTAATTGAGATTTAAAGGAAATTGAATTGGATTTTGATGAGTGTAGGACATATATATATGTAGTGTGTCTTGTTGAACTTCATTACTAGCAAGACATAAATACATGTACAGAGCTTCATTGCTTGATGTTACTTTACTAGTTTACTTATTTGATTCTAAGTAAATTGTGTGCAGATACAACTCTTACTTTGCTTCTCAAGTCTTTAAAAATGATTTTTTGCCTCCAATATTATGTGTCTGATGTCTTCTTACTCTGTCTCCGAGTAACCAACAGACAGCATACTTGTGTGATTACATAAACACAGATCAAAAGACAAAACACTCTTAATAGGGATATCAACTGTAGTCACAATCATGATCCACAAAAACTAAAAATGTAAAGATATATCAACTGATGAATGTAGAAGTCGAGAGATATATGATACAAGAATCTTAATACAACAAAATGGTAGGCGGGCGGCACGAGATTTTTTTTTTAATCAGTTTTTAGAAGAAGATTGGAAGATAAAAACCGCAGTTAAAACACCAACCAATGCTGTAACAGCTAAAGCAACCGTAGGCAATGGACTTGCTACTCCAAAATTCTGAAAGACAAAATCAAATCTTGACATTATTATTATGGTTTTGCTTACACAATTTCTCAAAGTTTCTCATTTTAAGTTCACAAGCAAAATTCTCAGATTTGATGTGTATATACATACCTCAAGAAGTCCTTTACCAGTGGTAATCTCAACAGTAATGGCAACAGCAAAGCCAATCATGGCGCCACGACCAAGCCATATGTCCAAACCACTGCTTCCTTCTGTACTTTGCTCACTTCTAATTGAAACTGTTGCTGCTCTGTTTCCTCCTCTACGAGTCATACTCAACTTCAATGGCACTGAACACAGACACAGACAATACACAAAATCACAAATGAAAGAAACAAAGTTTCATATCTTTTCCCCGGATTTACTCAGCTAACCAAGGCAATTGCACAAAGCTACTTCACAAAAATCAGAAAACTTTATGTTACATATAATTTTCCCCCCAATTCAGAGAACCAAACCATTGTGTAAACAATAAAGTCTCTTAAAACGAATCAAAATTGAGCTTCTTAGAATACCCAGAAACCCCAATTTCCAATCTAAAGATTAAATTCAGAGAATTTAGAGAAGAACGTACAGAGAGGAGAACCAGAAGCGAAGGTGGATCTGCTTCCAGCAAGTTGCGGAACATGAACCCTACAAGTAGAAGAACTATGGTTTGCGATTGTGGTTAGCTTTATTGCGCCAGAATCTGGTAAGATGATAATAATAATAATCCGAAACTAGTCAGATACATTATAGAGACAAGTAGTACTAGAGGAAGAGAGAAACAGAGAGTTACTGGGAAGAGAGAAGGCGAGAGACGCAGAGACTTGATACAAGGCCATCTTCTTCTTTCTATGTTAGATTATCACAACACTCTTCTTCTTCTTCTTCCTTCTTCCTTCTTCAACTAAATCCTTCGTCTTCCTTTCTCAAGAGTCGCAGAATTATCTGTTCTAGCTGACGACACGTGTCTTCTCTCCACTCATTCAAGTTCGTATCTTGTTTTCACCTTCTCGAGCTACACACACTTTTGCAAAAGCGACAGCGTTTCACAAACTAATGCTTCTCTTAGAGCAAAACCGAACCAACTCTGAACCAAAACCAAACTATTTTTACCGGTTTAATCATAATCCGGTAAAATTAGTTTGGTTTGGCTCGGTTTTGCTCTAAGAGTAATCATAATCCGACGTTTTTACGGTTTCCAGTTCAAGGTGTCTTACTGTCTTCGATGTTAGATGTTTTTTTTAATTACGGGGAAAAAATTATTCAGAGAAGAGAGAAGCACTCAAATAATAGAAACCATATAGTTGAAACATCAAAGAGACAACTACACTCAAGTCTCAACGTAACCAAAACTTGTAAGGAAAGCCAAAATAACATTATTGCCTAAACCAACAAACAAACGTCAAATCCTCACTCGTGAAATTTTAAGCTTCAAGAGATTTCAAGAATCAAACAACACAACAAACTAGAGCTTGAGGAAAACGAATTCCTCAACCGCTGGGATTTCTCCAATCTTCTTTAGTGTATCCTTGCTTGGTTGGTCATCTACTCCAATCGCCATAATCGCTTGCTTCCTCGGTGCGATTCTCCCAACGCTCATGAAGTTAACGTTGACGTTAGACTCTCCCAGGATGCTTCCGACTGTTCCAATCATACCAGGTTGATCCACCTGCCTGCACAATATGATACTACCTTCAAGAGTCACATCTACCTCAAACGATCCAACCTTTGTCAAATGTGGGACTCCGTCTTTAACCCTTCCTTCCACTTTCACCTCTCCTGATTCAGACAATGAACTGGCGAATTTGGACTCCACGTTGCCTAGCTGGACAGTTATTGTCTCCAAGGGGCTCTCTGGTGAACCATCCAAGAGAAAACGTTCCTCTGAGAGTCTGAGACCTCTCTGCTTGGCTGTGAAATCAGCGTTGACCAAGTTGACATATACGTCAGAGATTGGCTCGATGATTCCCTTGGTGATCATGGCTCTTAGAAGTCTGGTGTCAAGATCGTCAGTGGCTCTTGCTGAGGCGTATGTGATTTTCACGTTTTTCACACCGCTTCCTCCGGCCACCAATTGCACTGCCAGTCTTCCTAGTTTCTCGGCTAGAACCACATATGGTTTCAACTCGGTTAGAACCTGCAGATAAGAGTGTGATGTAAGCTTAAGCTTAAACAATTGAAATCTTCCAACTGGAATCTGATAAGAACAGAGCTATAAACCTGCTAGTCTTAATCCAATTCACATTTCAACTTGATTATGAGGCTCTTAGAACAAATCCCTAGAAAACCTACCCTCACTTCAACAATTTTTCCGCATATTAACTTCTCTCTAACCAACTCAGAACACATGTAAATTGCTACGTTCATTCCTAGGGTAGCTACAATAGAGCTATATAGCAAATAGGCTAATAAGTTTGCCCCTTTGAAACAACACCAAAATGTGTGTATCTTACTAGCACAAGCCAGTGCTCACCTCAGCAGAAACCATAGGTGCATTGACTGCAGTAGCAGCAAGCTCTCCATTCAGAGCTCCAACAACAGCTTCAGCGNCTTCCTCCGGCCACCAATTGCACTGCCAGTCTTCCTAGTTTCTCGGCTAGAACCACATATGGTTTCAACTCGGTTAGAACCTGCAGATAAGAGTGTGATGTAAGCTTAAGCTTAAACAATTGTAATCTTCCAACTGGAATCTGATAAGAACAAAGCTATAAACCTGCTAGTCTTAATCCAATTCACATTTCAAAGAGGAGAAGCTTGATTATGAGGCTCTTATAACAAATCCCTAGAAAACCCACCCTCACTTCAACAATTTTTCCGCATATTAACTTCTCTCTAACCAACTCAGAACACACATATAAATTGCTACGTTCATTCCTAGGGTAGCTACAGTGGAGCTATAGCAAATAGGCTAATAAGCTTGCTAAAATGTGTGTATATTACTAGCACAAGCCAGTGCTCACCTCAGCAGAAACCATAGGTGCATTGACTGCAGTAGCAGCAAGCTCTCCATTCAGAGCTCCAACAACAGCTTCAGCAATTTCAATGGCAACTCCTTCCTGTCAAAGCCAAAAACACCAACTAAGTAACAAAAGCCAAACAGCAAACTCATGATTAAATATCACCAGGACTGTAACATGAATTTCTCACCTGAGCCTCCATGGTACTGGCTCCAAGATGAGGTGTCACAGTAACCCTCTCGTGCTGCACGAGCTTGCTGTCTTTAGCCGGTGGCTCTTTTGTGAAAACATCAAGTGCAGCCTGAGCAACGATGCCAGCATCCAAAGCTCTCACTAACGCGTCTTCGTCAATAACACCCCCACGAGCAACATTGACAATACGAACTCCCTTCTTCATTTTGGCAAAGGTCTCGTCGTTTAGTATCTTCGACGTTGTTGGCGTAAGTGGCATGTGAAGAGAAATAAAGTCAGCGGTGGCGAGGGCTTCATCAAAGCTCACTAAATCAACACCAATGGCGTGTGCACGGTCTGCTGGGGCATAGGGATCATGAGCAATAACACGCATACCAAGACCCTTGGCACGTCTAGCAACTTCCGTCCCAACTTTCCCGAATCCCAACACTGCAAGAGTCTTGCCCACAAGTGAAACCCCCACATACTTGTTCCTCTTCCACTCTCCTACAATACAAAAGATACATCAACAAGTCAGCAAGATTACAATTCACTCCACACACAAGAATCATACAGCCAAAAGCTTAATCCAATGTCACAATCCTATAACATCGTCAACAACAGTACAGGAAAAGGAAAGCTCATGATATAAATTTGTAAACTCGAGATGCATCAAAAATAACAAAACCAATAATAAATACTACGCCAAGTAAGGAAGGTACATGAAACTGAGGAGATGAATAAAAAATGACTAACCAGCCTTAACAGAAGCATCAGATTGAGCTACGTTCCTAGCCATAGCGGCCATAAGAGCGATTCCGTGCTCAGCAGCAGCGATGGTGTTAGCCGTCGGGGCGTTGACAACCAAACAACCAAACTCAGTCGCTGCACTCAGATCCACGTTGTCGATCCCAACACCAGCGCGTCCAACAACCTTCAACCGTCCGCGAGACGACTCGAACACCGCACGGTCAACCTTAGTGCCACTCCTCACGATCAACGCATCACAGAGCGAGATCTTAGTGTTGAGTTCCTCGGGAGTCAAGTTATACGAACAGTCGACATTAGCGAAAGCCTCCAAAAGCTTTAAACCAGCGTCACCGAGCTTCTCAGCAACAAGGATCGTAGGCTTAGATCCATCTCCAGCGGTGCACGAAATGAGAACGAATCGCCGGCGAAGAGTATTGCGTCCACGGTTAGGGAAAGCGACGGAGATCGCGGATGGGAGAGGCGATCTGGAGGAGAGAGTCACGTTCTTGAAAGAATTGGTGGCGACTGAGATCGAGGAAGCTGCGGCGGCGGCGGCGGCGATTGACATTGCTACCGCTTTATGAGTAGTGAGTGTGAGGAAAAAAAAAAAGTTGGTGGCTGAGTATACAAAACAGAGACGAGGGAGAGAGATCTATAAGTTGTTTTTTATAGTCGGCTCAGGGGTTTGGTGTGATTGTGATATACTTACTTACTTGGAACAAGGCGATGGAATCTCACGCGCGTTTGTCTCGCGAGTGTGATTTCTGTTTGGGTTTTGTGATTTCCAAATGTTGCGGCGAATAGTGTTTCATCTTTTACCGGAAAAAAAAAAAAAAAAAAAACAAAAATACGCAAACGAAGAAAAAAATAATTTGGGGGAATAGTCAACTTTTATTTACTTATTTGTTACAAATATCTCACAATTGATATCTCTGACCAAGAAAAAAAAAAAACAAGAACAAGATCTTAAATTTATTGAAGATCAAATCGAATCTACCCGAAAAAGAAAAAAAATATTTACAGCTTCGATTAGATCTTTGGCAATGCAAATAGAAAGAGATTTGGAAACCTTTATTGTCATGTGGTGTGGGGTGTCCTGACTCCTGACGATGTCTGGCAGTGGCAGATCTTTGCCGCTGGTTTAAAATAGAGTAGTATCTTATAAAGATTTTTTAGTAACATTTAATAATGCAGGTTTATTATAAGTAGTTTGTAATTTATATTGTGTCGTTGAATCAAAACCTGCGTTTAACATTTAGTATTATGCGTTTATAAGTTTAAGACCAAAAAGAAAAACTAATGGACAATATAAATTCTTGAATCTAGAGGGGGTGATTAGTATTCAGTTGTTGTGTTTAGATCCAAATCCATTTTAAATAAAACAGGAGTAAACAACAACATTGCAGGAGAGTGAGTGTCCATGCTTGAACGCAAGTAGTAGTAATAATAATGGAATAAAGGGTCCGGGACCACCCACTAGTAAACGAGCTACGCACTTCTTATTATTTGAAAAGTAATTGAAGACTTCAGATTTGAATTGAATTTTGGACTTTTAACATAGACCTCTTCAATTTAGTTTTTGAGGGCAAGTGGTTCGTTTGTGTCGGCTTACACACATGTAAATACAAAAGAACAGTCATTTTAGTATTTGGGTTATGTAATGTTATTAGTTGGTGGTCAAATTTCACAGTAGGGAATATTTGAAAGGATATACTGATGGCTGTGAGTAAGTAAGTGTAATTTATTGGCACGTGAAAGATTTGTTTTCGTGTGTTTGCAACTGCTTACAGATGCATTGTTTTTTGCATTTTGGTAGGTCGACCTGTCCACAACCCATTTACTATTATTATTCAACGCAGCCGCGCGTGTATTACTGTTTAACTAGGTGATACCCGTGCTACAGCACGGGATTATATATTTTGTTAGTTATTTTTTTTGTAATTTGTATTTTTGTAATATAGTTTTTTATTTTAATTTATTTTCTTTGTTTATATAGTATTTATTTGTATATTTGGGATTATACAGTAAATTGGAAATCCTAATAGAGTAAGTAGTTTGTAAAATGTATTTTTTCATAGAAACAGACACACCACAATAGTAGATAGTAGTTTTGTAAGAGAATACACTCCGCAATATCGGATAGTAGTTTTGTAAGATGATAGACACACCCTGCTTCCATGGCTTAATTTATAGTTTGATAAAAATACATGTTTTAACGGATTTAACTCAAAAAAANTTAAAATTTATGATTTTCATTTAAATACCTTAAAAGAAAATGAAATAAGAGTGTTTGCCTATATCGAATGAGTTTGTTTGGGATCTTAAATAACTAATCTTGAATGAAATAATATACTGGATCCGAAAAATATTATTCTGGAATACAAACAGATCCGCGGGTTTTTTTCCTTCTGTAGTCGGATATTTTAGGATCCGCGTCCAGACCCGGCAATTTTTTAAGTGATCGACCAAGGGTATTTTCGTCATTTAAAGAAATCGAAACTATAGGTTAATTAGATTAAATTTTGTGATTCTCTAATCATTTTTAATGAAAAACCTACCAAAACCAAGTCATGGTCCATTTTTACTCTAGAGAGTACTTCTGCTTTAATAGTATAGATTATATACTAGGTGATACCCGTGCTACAGCACGGGATTATATATTTTGTTAATTATTTTTTTTTTTGTAATTTGTATTTTTGTAATATAGTTTTTTATTTGATTTATTTTCTTTGTTTATATAGTGTTTATTTGTATATTTGGGGTTATACAGTAAATTGGAAATCCTAATAGAGTAAGTAGTTTGTAAAATGTAGCTTTTCACGGAAACAGACACACCACAATAGTAGATAGTAGTTTTGTAAGAGAATAGACACTCCGCAATATCGGATAGTAGTTT
>NC_025696.1:3033841-3095642 GCF_000633955.1 Camelina sativa | reverse complement strand
TTTACTTTTTAAAAGTTTAAATATTCTCAAATATAGAACCAAATTAAACTGTTAAATTTGGACACCTGATAAATCAAGTTTCCTGCTCATTTGTACTCAAAACATTTTAGTCACATATTTATAGTGATTATGAACCATATTCCAAAATATTTAGTCGATGTGGGATATACAATACACTTTTCTGTAAATTAGTTTACAACTTTACATATATATAATTTCTGCGTTTTTAATTCTTTCTATCTATACTACTCACAATTAATTACTATAATTTCGTTAAGGAAATATTATAATATCGGAAATCAAACAATTTAGTCAGATTTGGTAACTTGAATATTCGTTTTTTAAGATTTTAACTGAATCACTAAATATTCCTTTTAAAATATTATCTGTTAAGATCAATCTCGGTAATTAAGGAAATATCCGAATTTTTGGTAATTAAAATTTATGATTTTCATTTAAATACCTTAAAAGAAAATGAAATAAGAGTGTTTGCCTATATCGAATGAGTTTGTTTGGGATCTTAAATAACTAATCTTGAATGAAATAATATACTGGATCCGAAAAATATTATTCTGGAATACAAACAGATCCGCGGGTTTTTTTCCTTCTGTAGTCGGATATTTTAGGATCCGCGTCCCGACCCGGCAATTTTTTAAGTGATCGACCGAGGGTATTTTTGTCATTTAAAGAAATTGAAACTATAGGTTAATTAGATTAAATTTTGTGATTCTCTAATCATTTTTAATGAAAAACCTACCAAAACCAAGTCATGGTCCATTTTTACTCTATAGAGTACTTCTGCTTTAATAGTATAGATTTTCAGATTTACGATAAAACTTCCTTCTACAAGTATATCTCGAAATATATATATAACAGGCCTAGGTATATGGCACAACGTTATTATTGAACACACGAGTACGATTACAGCCACTTGGTCAACGACAAGGGACTTTTGAATGATGGAAACCCGAAACTAACAAAATAGGCTAATGGGTTCGTCGTATCAAGAGACTCAAAGACCGATTTTAGTTCATCTTTCACAAATTTTGATTGTAAACAATACGACACGACAGCAGGGGATTAAACTTGTCCATGTCAACATTCATATTTATGAAAATATTACCAAGCTGTGTCAATAATGTAGATAATGTGACAAACACTAATAATGTGTGCTTTATATACTAGATAACACAACCTTACGTAATATCGGTAACATCACACTATATACGGCATATCGCCTTCTGGAAGACGTAGTAGTAGACAAACATTAACAGAACTTACAGTTATCGATCTCAATTCTGCTAGAGCACTGGAAAAAGACAGCGATTTCTCACCGAGTTCCCGATCTCCTACCTAGATAACCTGACAAATAAAAGAAATACAGATATCAATTCACAAGTACAACATCATTTGCATCGTTGCCGGCTAAAA
Organism: Camelina sativa; assembly: GCF_000633955.1. NCBI lineage: Eukaryota > Viridiplantae > Streptophyta > Magnoliopsida > Brassicales > Brassicaceae > Camelina > Camelina sativa. Next base: position 3,094,211 of record NC_025696.1, on the reverse strand, counting down.
CTCTACTCTCAAATATGTTCGTCAAATATCATCAGAAATTGGTATATATAGGCTCCATGTAGGCATTAAGCTTTTACTCATAGCCTATGAAATATACCCTATTGTATAATGGAGTGCAGAGAAATCATCATTCTTTACTTCAATGATCCTAGAGTTATAGTGAACAAAGGACTAAACACGGAGCTGTTAAAAGATTCTTACCATCAATACAATCATTGATTTCATAAACCACCAGTGTCTGAAACAAACTAATTGGTCTTAACATTGAACATAATGATGATTACCATTCCATTATTACAGAGTCTTTATGATATATATCCATATAACATGTCAACTAAAAAAAACATATGGACAGAGTCACGAAGCTTAACACAAACTTACTTGATTGTCTAGCCGAAGTTGGCAAGGTAAGCTTTTGCTAAGGAGAGACCAAGCTGGACTTGAGCCTCGGTGGTTAAGTGAAGATTGTCGGGCTTTAGCGGCAATCCCTTGGCATCTACACAGACCACGTTCGAAAGTTTCAGACCCAACTGTGCTTCTCTCACCTTATCTATGTATCCTCCTCCCGATGCTATTGCTACCTGCTTCAACCAAACCACTTAACCAATGGAACTCTGACCTACCGATTTCGAAAACTTGCAGCAATATAATCCACATTGTCAAAAGGAATCACTTTTCATCATTATAACTTCCAAGTTGCAACCTTTATAACAGTTACATAACCTGCAAGTTAGCTCTTCCACCATCAAAAGTTCTTATATAGAGATGAAAATGGAAGCTAAATCTCAACGAAGAAGACTGCGTAGGAGCTGTAAAACTTCTTGTGAAACAAGAGCAGAGACAGTAACATCTTTTAACAGAAGAAACAGAACAAAATCTACATAGTTCTCTATAGTATAGAGGAAACAGAACAAAATCAATGAAGCATCAAATGCATTAGACTCATTGGAAGACAAAATCTTTTTAATTCGTTAATGGAGAAGGAGAGAGAGAGCGACCTGAATAATGGGAAGAGAAGGGAGGTTGAGATCATGACGAAGGTTCTTAATCAAACGGTCCATATTGCTCCCGTAGCTCTCAGCGTCATCGATGTTCGACACGTCACTCTCACCCTGATACCAAAGCACCGCCTTGATCTTTCCGCCGCGTTTCATGCTCTCTCTCGTCCTCTTAACCATCCTCTCGTACAAGTGACTCCCACGCACCCATTCTTTTATCGCCGTTCCACCTGATGCGCACGGAACCAATCCGATCACTGCCGAATCTGTCTCCAACCGCTTCCTCACCGCGTTCGCGAACGCCATCCCTGGACCTACTCCACACACTTTACCTGTGTCGATGTCAACGTGGAGTGGCTCGTGCGCTTCTTCCCACCTGAGATCTGCGCTCAGCCGGAGGATTGATGAGTTTGGTGCACATTCCGGTGGGACGGTTTTATCCCATACCCAGCGGTTGTGGTGGTGGTCTTTGACGACACCGCCGCGTCCAGCCATATTGCTTTGCCCGGAGAGAATAAAGATCTGAGTCGGCGTTATTCGAGACTGGCTCTCCGGTTTATCTTCGCCGGAAGTGGTAGATCCTCCTTCCATAAATGTCTTGGTAGAGAGAGATTCTTTTAGAATCAAGTTTGGTGAGAACAGTAGAGAGTTGGTCGAAGGTGATGATGATGATGATGATGATGAGGCGTGGTCGCGTGCACATTAAACGGAAACTTGGTTCGGTTTGGGTTGGTTTGTCGGTGTTTCCGGTAATGTTGGTTTATTTGGTTTTATCTGTTACGATTATTGGAGACAGTTGGGATTTTATTCGATTTATTATTTTAGGTTAACCAGAACCAAAGTACAAAAGGAGTTAGTATCTATTACACATGCAACTGTAAAGTAAGCAACACATCTAAACACACAGATAACAAATCCACTTTCTATATTGCAATAAACGACTTAGGTAAACCAAGTTAAAGGCTCACTTTCTCCAACACTTGCACCACTTCTTTCATAGACGGTCGCTTCTGAGGCAAGGAAGAGACACATTCAATCCCTAACCTAAAGCACACGATTGCAGCATCCTCGTGGCGAGACACATCGCTTCTGATTGGACCGTCAATCAATCTCATGAACCGGCCTTTCTCTTCCGTTTCAGAACCGGATAAGTTTGAGAACTGATCTATATCTTGATCCACCGAAAACACTTTCCCTGTGAGAAGTTCCAAGAGAATGACGCCGAATGAATAAACGTCCCATTTAGGGTTTGGTTTCTGGCTCGTTGACCATTCCGGTGGCTGGTACGGTGTTGGTCCAGTGATTTGAGATTCACGCGCCGGTGTCATGAGGCGGTCTAGCCCTAGATCGGTGATGATGGGCTCATTCTCAGCGTTCAAGAGAATGTTATTGGGCTTCATGTTACCATGCACGTGTTTCTTCTCGTTGATGTAACATAGCCCTCGAGCCATTCCTCTTGCTATCTTGAGCCGTGCCTCGAAACTAAGAGGGTTTTGTAATGACGAAGACGACGAGCTTGAGCTTGCCTTACCTGTTTTGTGAAGGAACCAAAACGAGTGTTAAAAGCAATTGATGAACGTATATTTTAGAGTACTAAACTGTACCAAGTGATGGGCGTATGTTAGAGGAGGAGAGTGTGATTTTTTAATTCGTGAGCCTAAAGAAACAGAGGAACTTAAACTTACTGGCGGAGAAGAAACAGAGGAGGCTGGTATTGGAAACGTAGTCGGAGATTAGAAGCTTCTCGTCGTCTCCCCAGCAAAACCCACGTATTCTGACGAGATTTGGGTGTCGAAGCTTAGCAATTGCACGAATCTCCCGCTCAAACTCCTTGAGTTTCGCCGCCGCACAACACTCAGTCTCGATCCGCCTCACCGCGAACGCCGTGCCGTTCTCCAACACCGCCTTGTAAACGATTCCGGTTCCGGTAGTTCCCAATATGTAAGCTGATGCTTTTAGTAGAGTATCTAGATCTAGCCGAGTCTCACCGTCGACTGTAACCAATTGAGTTTGAGGACTCTGTTTTAGTCGCCCACCATCTGTTCGACTAAATGCCTCAACGGTGTGCTGATTCTCTACGTCGCTCTCTGATGTCGATGTCTCTTCATACCTTCCTCCGGTCAAGATTATGCATGAACCGCATGCCGCTTTTGCATCTGGTGAATCTGTAACTGTGACCTCCGCGGTGCTTTGCGTTTGGTGGTGATTAGATTTCTTGGATTCGTTTTTCTCCAGACAGAACTTAAAGAAACTGAATCTGCTGGATTCTGGATACCTTCTGCGTTTTCTGACCTGGTATACATAGAGCACAAGTAGACCAATGATAGCTAAACCAGCTATATCTCCAACTGTGATTGCGGCAATGGTGCTTGGCTTTAGCTTGCTTTTTGCTGTCTGGTTTGGTGATTCTGTTAGAGGGTCCTTTGGAGGTGAGCTTCTTGGTTTAACTGCTATTGCAGGTGAAGTAGTTTCAGAGTTATTTGGAGGGTTGGAAAGAGTAGAAGGGATTGAACAAAGAGTCTTCAATGGCTCTCCACACAGCTCTTGGTTACCAGAGAAAGATTCTGCCTTTTGATTAAGTAAAGAAGGGGAAGTAGGTATTGGGCCTGTGAGGTTGTTAAAGGAGAGATCGACTGTGGCATTTGCTGGAAACTTCTCTGCAAAACTTGGTGGAATCTCTCCCAAGACTTTGTTGTATGATACGTTCAAGTAATGCACGCTTTTGCCTCCCAAATCTTTGGGAAGAGAGCCGTTGAGAAGATTTGAGGAAAGATCAAGAACCTGTGCTGCTTCGAAACCACTTGGGATATCACCTGAGAATGAGTTCTTTGTCAAGGAAATGACCGTTAGATTCTTCAGAAGTGAGAGGGTGGGAGGAACTTTTCCAGTAAATGCGTTAGCTGAGAGATTCAAGAGCTGGAGATTAATCACAGTGTTGATACTCTTGGGCAAATCACCAGAGAGATTGTTGCTTCCAAGGGAGATATTCTGAAGCTCAGTGGCGTTGAAGAGCGAGTCAGGGAGTGACCCGTTGAAGAAATTGGTGGACAGATCCAAGATCCTTAGATGCGGCAGAAAGAACAAGTCGGGAGTGACGGAACCCGACAGGTTTTTGTTTGGAAGTGCCAAGCTTGTAACTCGGAGCGTGTCTGGAGTGTTAGGTTTCCCAAGCTCCATGCAGGTGACACCTGTCCACAAGCATGGTGATGCATCTTCATAGTTCCAGTTGCGTAGAACAGAGAGAGGGTCACTGAGGATGGAGTATTTGAAAGCAAGCAGAAGAACACCATCAGTGTTAAGAGATTGGAGTTGTGTGGGGACAAGAAGAAGGTGGAAGAGGACTAATGAGAACAGGAGATTGCTTCTATTGGAAGTCATGGTTTTTGAGTTCTTGGTATCTCCCTCTCTAAGTATTACATATGGCTATGCATATTCATAACAGAGAGAGAAAAAGAGAGAGAGGTTGAACCACTCAAGTGATAAGTTGTTCTGGTCACCAAATCTGTGAGATATTGGAGCAATCTCTGAGATGGTGAAGGGAAGAGAGAGATAGAGAGAGAGAGAGAATCTTAAATGAGTCGGAGTTGATGAAAGAAGCTTTTGACTAGACTTGACATGGGACAAGGTGTAGAATGAATCAATGATTCTGGATCACTATTCATCAGTGTAAAACTGTAAATGCCTTTTATATTCGCATATACAAATATTTCTTTCTTTCAACAAAAAAAAAAACAAAAAAAAAGCAAATTCATGGGAGACAGAATTATTACGATCACCGTTTGCTTCTTGGTTTATTTATCATTTACTATAAGAAAATACTAAAAATAGTAAACAGTTGAGGAGGTATGTAAAAAGAAAAGTTTATAAAGTTAGTTTTGAGTAGAAAACCAATAGTTTTACACTTATCTATAATTTTTTTCCGGAAATTAGGTCTAATAAAAAAGTTTTTAAAGGACAATCACCGACCATTAATAAATGATTATATGTTAATTTAGTACGTTGGCCATTTTTTAATAATATACGTTAGTTTAGAAGTTTAAAAAAGAAGAAGATCCCGTTATAGGTTTGCCAAAACAGAGGGGTTCGTATGAAATGAACCATACATTAATCAAAAGACAAAACAAGGGACACCACCAAACTGACTTGTCAGTTATCCTCATATTAAAAAAAACAATAATAAATTTGGAAAAATGACCTTACAAGTTAGATTTTTGTGTAAAACGTTCACACAACTAAAAATTGATACACTCGGTCTTCCGGGAAACTGAAAAAGTTAAAAATATAAAACTTAATTTTGTCAAGATATTATTCCTGAGTCTAAAAGTGCCTAACAAAGAAAATTATTTAGCTAGCCAAATAAAAAAATAATAGAAGTAACAGTTAAAAGTAAAAAAAAAAAAGTTTAAAATACCGGAGAAAAATATATGAAAGCGACGAGTGAGGAGGGCAATGGCCGCATAGCTTTCAGCGTAGCCCGTCGACGAATATAAAGCATAAAACAAGGCTCGAGTGGTCCATATTTTTTGGTTTTGAGTGAGTCATATAAGAATAAGAATAATTGAAGCGAAATAAACGACAGTCTTGTCCAATAGAGAAGTGGCCAAAACAGTGTTTACACAAACAAACCCAACAGTTTGGTATATATATATATATACCAAGGCAAATTGTGAATTAAATTAATTCTATGTAGGGTAGATCGATCGATGGATCTCTCGACAGATGAAAACACATGGTACTATAGTATGTTGATTAAGATAATGAATATGCACAAATGTAGATGAATAAGAAAATATACAACCTAAACATTAAGATAAGTTATAACTTATATTAAAATATTCATGACCGGTTTAGTTGTGTTATAGTTATAATAGTTATAACTTATATATAAAACACTGGTAGAGTTGTGTTATTTTAAAATACGCAATTCGTGTAATCGTTGGAGAAAGTTAAAAACGGTGATCATTAAAAATCTCACATGTGCATTATGAAAGGGGCCTATGGATATGGTGGGGATTAAACCTAGTCCACTTTTAAACACACACAAGATAAGATTTTTGGACATAAGTAGAAAATACAATCTATAAAAAGTATATTCATCTGGCTGGTCTTTATAGACATGACGATCACGGGTTCATGTCGTCTTCTCTTTATACATTTCATTCCTTTTCTTGTTCTTTCTTTTTTTGGGTTATAATGTTTTTTTCTTTTTCTTACCCCAGTGCAAAATGTTTCATATATCATATATTTGGGTGTCGAATGGCAATACTTGGGATGGGTAAAAGAATGAAAAGAGACCAAAACGAATTAGAAATTAAACTGAACAATTCAAACCCTAAAACGTTTTCTGAACTTGGTCTTTTCAGTAAAACAATCAAACTATTTTAAATTTTTATTTTTGAGGTTAAACTAAACAATTATAAAGAGATTCCCATCCATTCAATGCCTTGTTTTAGTTGTCGGAGGCTGATAGCCAATAATGTTAGAGGCCCATGGCCGATCTGATACCCTTTAAAGATAATGTTATCTTTTATGGTAGACAATGGATTAAACTTTACAAAAAAATATAAAAAATACAATGTCTTTATATACTGATTATATAACTGTATAAATATAGATATACACATAAAAGAAATATATATATATATATATATGGTGTTAATTGTTAAAAGGATTTTACTTTTGCTTTAAACCTTCTGATATGCCTCTTATATTTTCTATTAGCATGGGTTGTCCAAAGTCCAAAAAACGGCTAGGAACTAGCAAGTGGCTCCGCTTTATTTGGCAAATGAGAAAAGGCAAAATTAAAGAATTTCCTGTTTAATTAAAAAATCTTCATTAACCCATAATACTTTATCACAGTTATTGGATAAACATTGTAAAACACATTATGCTGTATGTTTTGTATATGATATCAATTGATATATTTCCGAGTTTACTGGATTTTGAAAACATTATTGAAACTTCTTTTTTTTTTGGTAAAATTAAAAAGCATTATTGAAACTTGTCGACAAAAAATGAGAAATAGACGAGTCTGAGTCTTCTGACCATCACGACCCATTGTTCGACGAATAACAGCCAAACACTGATCTGAAATATGAAAAGGCTGACCAAACATCACATTCTTCTGTCCCCCAACCAAGAAAAACTTTGAACTTGATATTGCAAAGCATAACTTATAAACCGGTTGTTCAAAGACTCAAAGATAAACTATAGAGAAGCAAATTCCAAGTGTCATATACAGATATAGCTAAAAATTATAAGTTTACAAATATTCTGCTAGGACATGGATGTGACCGGTAATTACTACTTAGTTGCTAATCTGTGATATCTGACACATGCATGACATATAAAGACATTAAATCTCTCTAATACACCTTAAAGGTCATGCATGTGTCCCATATGAATGTTAATACATATGTACTTTTGTTTGCGGAATGTAATAGATATGCAACAAAAATTGAAATTACCACTAAATTACCTTTCTTACTTCTGCTTACACTATCTTTTCGCTGGCTTCTAACAAAAACTGAAATTACCACTAAACCTTATTTGATATATCCTTCTGTTTCCATTATCTTTTCACTGGCTTCGATTCTCACATCGCATTCTCACTTCCTCTCTTAAGTTAAGATATTTTATTGAATTCAAGGTTTTGAACAATTCTTAACTTCTTTACAAGCTCCAAAGTCCAAACAGTCGTGTATTGGAACAACGTAATGATTATATGAATGTGTGCGTCAGCCGAAAGTTATATAGACCACATTAGCGAATTCCAAGAATTCTGCACATATACGTCAAGAATGATATAGAGAGTGTGGTCAGATTGTACTTAAAATATGATCTGTATAACATAACTCTGAACCTGAGAACAAATATTGGTTTGGCACTGAGCCAACAGCCACCAACATGTACTCTAAATCTATGTTTACTGACTCCTCGTTCTTGTAGATGTAGTGATTTTTTAAAAAATATACATATTCTAATCAAAGTTATAATTCTTAAATATGACCATGGTTTTCTTTTATTCTATACTAGGAAAGCCGCACGGGTAGGTGAAATCCTAAATTGAAATTTAACACTTGTAATTCATCTTAAATTCTTTCTTTTCTCAATCAATTTGATCATTTTCACTTCTTGCTATTACTTTCTGCTGATTAAAAAGCCAAAGGTTCATTTCAATGTTATTATATTTTATGTTGTCACACACAAAAGTGAGCTTTTTTTAGAGTTTGATTTACTATGAACATTACTTTTAACCATATATAAAATTTTACTTATGTTTGTCTCCGACCATATGGTGCTATATATTAGTATCCTTTCTTAATTCGCTATTAGAAATTGTCTTTGTTGTTGATCATTATCAATCAAAATACATATGAGGCTGCTTCTCTCTTGGTTTATTTACTATATCGAGAAAATACTAAATGCCACTTGTCGAAGGAAGGTCGAAGATTGAGATCAGAGTAGATGGCTGGATTGAGTTTCGTTTCCCCTTCACTTTGATACGCGATTTCTCTTTCCATAGATTACTGATTCACAAATCACAATCAATATTCCGATGTTGTAAGCAAGTGGAGTTTGTATACAAATGATTTACTATGAACATTACTTTTAACCATATATAAAATTTCACTTATGCTTGTGGATGTTTTTTTCTCTCACTTTTAGATATGTACAAAACCGAGTTTTATATGACGGACCAATCAAACCTAATTGGTTAGTATAGAGTAACTCACATTCTTCAGCTACAACTTTTAGAGATATATATTTGGCTATAATGCTTTCCACAGTTACATGCATATTGGTCTCATGTTTTCCCTCAAAAGACCCCCTTCTTTCCTCCCTTTTAATGTGTTAATCTTGATTGCCTTATTTCCTACTAACACATTTGATACATGGATTTGTAATATTTGCTTCAAATCACATATTCCTCTTTGGAAAAGAAAAAAAATCCAAGACGTAACAGACTAAGAATGCATATAGACAAAAACTTGTACACTCATCAGCTATTCAATCAAAGTAATTCAATTAAACTAAAAAAGTCAGAAAATTAATAAAATATAGAACATAGGATTTTATGTTGGTCTCTCCCAATCCATCCCATTCCACCGTGTCGACTGCTCTCCATCCAGGCTGCATCCCCCTCTATTTGATTTCCCACTTATGTCTATGAATCGGTACCATCATGTTCTTCAATAAACGACAGCGAAAACAAAGTCGATGTGGTGAAACAGGTGATAATAATATCTCACCTTTTGATGTTCTCTTCTTTAGGCTAAACACTAATTTTATAAATTTCTTGCATTTTCTTTTTTTTGGCAGATTCCAGATCACTCTAAAAGTGACTGTTATACATTATGTTTTTAAAAAGTTGTATATACAGATTAGAAAGTCATCAAAGACTAAATAAGTTACCTTTAGTAGATCTTTTCTTTCTAACTTGACTTGTCATTTGGTCGTGCTTACGCTTTATAGAATTTGATTTTGTGTTGTCACAAGCTCTCTATTTCCATGCTCATTTGTAATATTTCAATATATTATCAAAATGTTTGATACCCAGAAAGTATAAGAAATTATAATTCAACTAAAATTTTTAAAAACTTTATTTACAAAAAATGCAAACTAACCTGGATCATGAACATCTAATGGAAAAAAAATTAACATTTATACCATGTTTGTTAGAAAAAAATAGGTTAAAATAAGAACATATATAAAATTATAATTATACCATGTTTGTTAAAAAAATTTGGCTTATCCGTAGCTCCAGCATCACTGCATATCATCATGCCTCTCGTATCTTGGTATTGGTTTTTCCAAAAAGTCAAAAAATAAAATCTGCACATTGAGAATCAAAAACATTAGCCATGCAAAAAATATGGCACACGTACTTAATAACATTAGCCATGCAAAAACATAAAAACCGGAAAGGCTAAAAATTTTGAAGAGACTAAAATTTAACAAAAATAAGATTAATGTATGAACTTAATAGTGTCGACTAACAGTAATAATAATCTAACCGAGAAACACTACAGGTCATTCGCAGCAAAAATATTAAATTACCTTGAATTAGAGATTGATGCTTGAAAGTTAAAAAAATACTTCAATAATACAATTCTTTAGTACTCAAATTTTTTTTTTCAAAACTTGTTTATGTAGTCAAGAAAAGTTTATATATAATAAANTTTATCCGTAGCTCCAGCATGCATATCATCATCATGCCTCTGGTATCTTGGTATTGGTTTTTCCAAAAAGTCAAAAAATAAAATCTGCACATTGAGAATCAAAAACATTAGCCATGCAAAAAATATGGCACACGTACTTAATAACATTAGCCATGCAAAAACATAAAAACCGGAAAAGCTAAAAATTTTGAAGAGACTAAAAGTTAACAAAAATAAGATTAATGTNCGTGATTTTTGAACCAGGAGGTATAACAAAGAGATGCAAAGACTAAAAGGTGTGATTCAAAAGGTGTAAAAATTAATGGATGTGATTTTGAAACCAGGAGGTACAGCAACGAGATGCAAAGACTAAGAGGTGTGATTTAAAAGGTGTAAAAATTAATGGATGTGATTTTGAAACCAGGAGGTACAGCAACGAGATGCAAAGACTAAGAGGTGTGATTTAAAAGATGTAAAAATTAATGGATGTGATTTTTGAAACCAGGAGGTACAACAAAGAGATGCAAAGACTAAGAGGTGTGACTTTTGAAAGATGGGGGTGCGACGAAAAGACACGATTAATAATTTGAAACCGTTGGATTAAAACTGTAACTAATCTCATTCGTTGGATTAAAAGTTGACACAAAAAGTGGGTTTGCTGGAGGTACAACAAAGAGGTGTAACACATAGAGGTGTGAAATTAAAAGGTGTAAAAATTAATGGATGTGATTTTTGAAACCAGGAGGTACAACAAAGAGATGCAAAGACTAAGGGTGTGTGATTTAAAAGGTGTAAATTTAATGGATGTGATTTTTGAAACTAGGAGGTATAACAAAGAGATGCAAAGACTAAAAGGTGTGATTTAAAAGGTGTAAAAATTAATGGATGTGATTTTTGAAACCAGGAGGTACAACAAAGAGATGCAAAGACTAAGAGGTGTGATTTAAAAGGTGTAAAAATTAATGGATGTGATTTTTGAAACCAAGAGATACAATAAAGAGATGCAAAGACTAAGAGGTGTGATTTAAAAGGTGTAAAAAATAATGGATGTGATTTTTGAAACCAAGAGGTACAACAAAGAGATGCAAAAACTAAGAAGTGTGACTTTTGAAAGATGGAGGTGCGACGAAAAGACACGATTAATAATTTTAAACCGTTGGATTAAAACTGTAACTAATTTCATCCGTTGGATTAAAAGTTGACACAAAAAGTGGGTTTGCTATTATATATAGATTTCATTTCTCATTTTTCTAATCTGAAATTTTAGAATTATCAAACATTCATCCAACCACTAGTCGTAAAGAAGTGGAAATCGTATATAAAGCCCAAAAGGGTAACGAATTATCGACTTTAAAGATAAATATTAACGCCGTGCTATCTTGTCTGGTCCCAAAGAAGTTCGGACGTAGCACCGAGAGTACGTCTCCATATCTACCAACTATGCATTTGACTAATTTGCATACTTCGAATTTGCACCACCAATTATATATATATATATATATATATATTTATAATCAACGCGCGATGTTCTATTATATAGTAATACATGCATATTCACTGGCGACATGACACCACACCAAAGAAAAGATGCATAGTGACATCTTGTTGTCAAGACAAACACTCGCCTCAAGTTTCATCAACATCAAACATTGTCCAAGTCGTACTTTGTAGTTGGAAACGTATTTTAACACATCAAACCATTCATGAATATCAAAAATGCTCACACAACACATATTTTTTTGCCCAATATTATAATATTTTTGACCACTTTCTCATGAAAAATAGTGACACAACATTGAAAAGGCTGACAAACAAACAGAAGATTGTCTAATTAAATCGAGTATGTAAAAAGCCTCGAATTTCATAGGTTCAAGCGTCGAGTTTGCTTCCTTCGACATCAACGACGAACCTGTAACGCACATCGTTCTTCTCGAGTCTTTCAAACGCAGTGTTAACATAATCCATCTTCACAACTTCTATCATTGAACTCAAACCCTTTTCCTTACAGAACTCAAGCATCTCCTCTGTCTCTTTCATGCTCCCTATGAAACTCCCGGTAATCACTTTCCTCCCTAATTATATCATCATCATTATCCCCAATTAATTAATAATCCTCAAAATCACAATCATTAACTAAGATCAGTGGTTTATAAAAGTGACTCACCAAGCATAAGCAGAGGAGTGAGAAATTGCAAAGGATTGTTGATGACTCCCATGAGAATGAGCTTCCCATCAAGCTTAAGCAGAGACAGATAAGGCTCAAGTGCGTGATGAACGGGAACCGTGTCAATAACGTAATCCAAGGAATCAGCCAATTCGCTCATCTTCGCTTGGTCGGATCCAATCACGTAATTATCGGCTCCAAGATCTTGCAGAGCCTCTTCTCTCTTCTTGTTTGATGAGCTAATGACCGTCACATGGTGACCCATTGCTTTGGCTATTTTCACACCCATGTGACCAACCCCACCTAACCCTAGTATGCCTCCTCTTAGGCCTGGTCGTTTCAGACCGAAGTGGCTCAGTGGACTGTACACTGTCACACCAGCGCATAGTAGCGGAGCAGCCTGCTCAACCGCCATTCCTTCTGGAATCTTCACCACAAATCTGAACGCACAAAAAATTGAGCTTTAGGTTTTAGCCCTATGCACATACATAACCTGTTCCTCAAGAAACCGTAACCCAAACCTAAAGATCCGTTTTGAATTATTAAATAAATTCACATTCATATGCAGATCTTTGATTTAATATTAAAAACAAAATCTTGAGAAACTTTATGTGTAGTTAATACTTAATACAATATGCCAAAATCGTTAGTTGAACAACACCAATCGAATTCAAACTAAAATCACTTATCAGATAGCACGAGATTATTATCACTAAATTTCAAGATCACACGAATCAAATCAAAACCTAAATCAATTAATTTATGAAGATGATAAAGTAAAGAAAGAAAGAAAAAAAGAGAAATTACTTTTGGTGAACGACGGTGGCTTTAGCGAAGCCGCCTTGTGTGGGCTGACCATCGATGTAAACATCATTGTAGCTCCAAATCTTCTTGGGACAGTACTGTTCCAGATCTCTCTCACAGGGGCTACAACCTCCACAACATCCAACGAGACAACCAACACCGACTATATCCCCTACGGTGAACTTGCTCACATCTGATCCCACCTCAACTACTTCTCCTACAACCTCATGCCTGATGAAAAAACATCAACTCATCCAGTTCAGATTCAATATTATATTCCCATTTGCATCATCAGAAGAAGAAGAAGAAAGAAGAAGTTGTTACCCAGGAACCATGGGGTAGTTAGACATGCCGAGATCATTTTTGGTTTGATGAAGATCAGTATGACAGATTCCACAACAAATGATTCTTATGCGTACATCCTCTGCTCCAGTCTCTCTGTAATCATCAGAAAAAAAAAAAAACTTAACCAAACTGAAAAAAAAAAAACAAGAAAACTCAAAAGATCGATCGAAAGTAAAGAAAATGAACCTGAGAGTGTAAGTGTATGGAGAGAGAATCCCAGATGGGTCTCTGGCAGCCCAGCCAGTTGTTTTCCTCTCAGCCTCCATTACTCCCATTCTCTGTTTGCTTCTTTCTTTGTTGATCTCTCTGCTTTCACTCTTTTGCTGTTGTGATGTGATATTGATATATAAATAAATATATAGAGAGAAAGTGGGAAACGTAACGCATGCGTATGTGTGATGAAATAATATGCAAAAGCGTACATTTTTTGGTGGCTTATATAAAATATTGAGTGTACATTTTTGTGTATATTTGTTGACAATTTTAGCCAAAAGCTTTTGTATCCTTCTAGAAAAGATTTTCTTTTTTTTTTGTTTAATCATAAATATATATGGATGTGGTTTTGCTGGACATGTAGGTGTGAAAATTTTAAGAAACCATAAAATGAAATATCTTACCATTATTAATTTTATAATAAGAATATTAAGGAATTATATTAATAACACATTTGTATTTTTCTCTTTTTAATATAAAGTTTTGTTCTTTGAAAGGAAGGAAATAAATCCCCTAATTGATGTGGACACGTCAGCTAAAAGAGGGTCCACGGGGGTTGGTGAACAAACCAGTCCCTTTGTTTGTGGGGTCTAATCGAATCGGGTGTGTTGCTTTGCTCGGTTTACAAAGTCATAGTTGTTCGGCCACGTGTTGTTCATTCAATGCAACTATAGTATTGACGGCCCAGATCATATGTGAATACGCTCCCACTCCCACTGACGGCCCAGATAAACTAGGATTAGGAAAACAAAATTAGTTTTTTACAAATCCCTTCTTAATTTGGTCTCTCGAATCTCGTCGACTATATGAATATGATGATAGGTTTTAGGTAGTAGTCTCTCTCGATCGTTTGTTATAATTAATTAGTATTGTTGCTATTTATTTATGTTGTCTTTTTTTTTTCCCTTGTAATATATATTTGGTTTCGATCTCGATCTCTGGACACATGCAGGACACAATATGGTTACGACGACGAGTATAGGCGTAGCAAAGAAGAATTCGACGACCTTTACGCAAGTGAGCCATTTGCTAGTTGTGTGGATGAACAAGAGAGAAGGGAGAGAGTGCTTGATCATATGTTGTATTGGAGAAATAGCTGACAAAATCCCCAAAGATTATCCAGTTGTCAGAGATTCGGAAAAAAATGAAGTACATCAGTCCTGGGGTTTATGAAGTCGTTCCCCGTCCCCCTGTCGGTCATGGTGATCTTACCATTGATTATCCAGATCCCCCAGTCAGAGTCTATGACAGGCGAGATGGCTGCAGTGCCTACACCGAGGATGGGCTTACCATGTATTATCCCGCGCCGACTCATACTGAATGACTCAATCGACTGCATGCATGCGGAGTTTTAATGTTTCCGTCGACCCTTTTAATATCTTTGTTTCTTGGGCGAGAGAAGAGAATCTTCTTTTCTTTTGCCTCTTCTCCACTAGTCATTCTTCTTCTTCTTCTTTTCTCCATCGTTAGATTCGTTACAAATACAAAATGCACCGAGGATAAAGAACGACGTAGGCGTCGCAAAGATACTTACTAGTCATGAACAATAATAATAGAAAAAAGAGTGATTTGTTGTTGAAGGTTTGCTTTTACAGAACGAGAATGATGAGTTTTGTTGGTAAAAAAGCAAAGTTTGTTTTTTTTCTTTCAAACTATATAAATTCTTTACATATGGATTCTAATTTAGATTTTTACCGCTTGTAAAATATGTTAAGAAATTCAACAGTTTTGCTGATACAATGTTGGTGTAGCACCTTTTCTTTTAAATGATGCAGAAAGAAAGAGTAACAGTTGAGAAAAAAATAAAAGAAAGCATAAAGAGTGTGTGAAAAAGGCTTCATAAAGCCCAATAACAAAATCGACCGTCCAATTAAAATAAAACATTCGCAAAACCCAAAGAGCGTCGTCACACGCAGTCACAGACAGCAGCATGAGCCGTTTCATGTTATAATGTCGGAGTTTCTTTGAAAATATACACATGAGCGGCCTTTGTGGCTGTAGTAAACATAATTTGTCTCTTCTACACGTCTCTCTTACGACCACACACACACACACACCCTTCAACGTCTCCTCTCTCTCTCTCTCTCTCTCTCTCTCTTATACTATGAGTTAACTAACACACCATTGTTGTCTCCAATTTGAGTTTTTTTCTTTTCTTTTTAATTGAACCCAAACTAAAATATGACAAAGCTTCTAGAGATGAATCATACCCTTTGTTTTGCCACTCGTACCAGGTACAATTTGAAAACTTGCTTATCAGATTGAGATTAGAGTTGTTCAATTCTGTTTCTTCCAATCAAAGCCTCTCTCTTTATCTGAATTGCGTTTTGGGTTTCTCATTTTTATGTATAAAAGAGTGACCTTTTTAGTTGAAATTGTTCAAGAAGTTACTGTTTGATACAATCAAATGGTTCCGTGAATGATTGGGTCAATCAATATGATAGAGATTACAAAGAGAGTCAGATCTAATTGGAACCATGTTTTTAAAACCAGATTGCATAACGAAATGGCCTCTCTTGTTGCAGATTAAACGTAGCAGCAACTTCACCCTTTGTGTTATCTGCTGGTGATGGTAGAGGATATTGCAGCAAAACTACTTGCTTACCTTATCGCTTGAAATTGTGAGCACCTTTTTTTTTATATTCATTGTTTACATATCTATAATTCACAAAAAGTGGTTTTTATCACCTGATGATTACATTTCTATTTTGTTAAAGTCGATTTTAAAGTACAGTACTATGCTACTACCATTAACAGTAGTGAACTTTATGCAATAGTATAGTTGGGAGAATTAATTCACGTTTTCTCATTGCGGTTTTTGGTCTGTGGAGTCAGTACTTGCTATGCAACACTATCTGCGGTTGTAAAGGAGCACAACACATCAGGTTTTAATGGGAAAGAAGCAGCTTTGCTTGTAGATGAGCTGAGAAACAACTTCAACACTGGGAGAACAAAGAGCTACGAGTGGAGAATCTCTCAGCTTCAAAACATTTCCAGGATGCTTGACGAGAAGGAGAAATGCATCACCGAAGCTTTGTATCAAGATCTTTCCAAACCTGAGCTTGAAGCTTTTCTAGCTGAGGTTTTCTACATTTACTTTCAGTGTCCTTTTTCTTGTCTACATTACAGTTGTTCCACTGTTGAATCACTTTTGTGTTATCTTTGTATTCTCAGATTTCGAATACAAAGACATCATGTACGCTTGCAATCAAAGAGTTGAAGAACTGGATGACTCCAGAAACGGTAACTAGACTGTTATAAGCTTTGTTGCTTCATCGAATATGTTTCCCATTCTAAACCACTTGCCTCATCTATGGACCTTTCAGGTCGAAACTTCTGTGACAACATTTCCCTCGTCTGCACAAATTGTCTCAGAACCACTTGGAGTTGTTTTGGTTATCTCAGCCTGGAATTTCCCTTTCTGTAAGCTCAGTTTGTTCTTTTTGAACATTTTGTCTCATTAGTGGAAATCTAAAGTTTTATATGTCTTCTTGGTGTTTTTCTTTTTCCCAGTATTGTCTGTTGAGCCAGTCATTGGAGCTATTTCAGCTGGTAATGCGGTTGTGCTAAAACCTTCTGAAATTGCTCCAGCAACATCTGCTCTTTTAGCAAAGTTGTTCAGTGAATACTTGGACAAAACAACAATCAGAGTTATCGAAGGAGGAGTCCCTGAAACTACGGCACTACTGGATCAAAAATGGGACAAGATATTCTTCACTGGTCTGTTTCTTTTAACAATCTTTGAAATTTTGATTAGGCTCTCAACAAAACATGATTTTAAATAGTTAAAAGTGTTTTTTAGGTGGAGCAAGAGTTGCTCGCATTATAATGGCTGCAGCTGCGAGGAATCTTACTCCAGTGGTTCTAGAACTTGGTGGAAAATGCCCAGCTCTTGTTGATTCAGATGTTAATCTACAAGTTAAGATCTATCTTAGCTTCTAAAGCATAAAATAAATAAATAAATGCAAGTTGCATACACTAATCTTGGTGTTGTGATTCAAGGTGGCTGCTAGGAGGATTATCGCAGGGAAATGGGCTTGTAACAATGGACAGGCTTGCATTGGCGTCGATTACGTGATCACAACAAAGGATTTTGCATTGAAATTGGTAAAGGCTACTTGATATAAAAGCCAATGAATCACAATGCTCTTTTTTTTTCTCTTTCAAGTTTGCTGATGCAATTCATGCAGTACAGATAGATGCTCTGAAGACTGAACTGAATACATTTTTTGGGGAAACACCATTAGAATCAAAGGACCTGTCACGGATTGTGAACTCTTTCCACTTCAGACGGTTGGAGAGTATGTTAAAAGAGAATGGAGTCGCCAACAAAATTGTTCATGGAGGCCAAACGATCGAAGAGAAGCTGTGAGAGAATATGTTTGCATTCGATTAAAATTTTGTTCATGGGGATCAAAACTAACTAATCACGTATTCTGTAATTTCTTTTACAGAAAAATATCTCCAACGATAGTAGTGGATGTGCCGGAAGCATCTTCCATAATGCAAGAAGAGATATTTGGACCATTACTTCCTATAGTTACCGTTGAAAAGATTGAAGATGGCTTTCAGGTTATACGTTCAAAGCCAAAGCCTTTAGCAGCGTATCTCTTCACAAACAACAAAGAGTTGCAGGAACAATTCGTGCAGGGTGTGTCTGCAGGAGGAATTAGCATCAATGACACCGTCTTACACGTAACTACGTCTTTTGTCATATAAAACCAATGTTCTGTTTACCATTATGCTAAAAGCTCTCATTAAAGATGGTATGTTTTCTCTGCAGGTAACTCTAAAAGATCTACCATTTGGAGGGGTCGGGGAGAGCGGGATCGGGGCTTACCATGGGAAATTCTCGTATGAGACGTTTAGCCACAAGAAAGGTGTTCTTTACCGAAGCTTTTCCGGGGATGCGGATCTTAGATATCCTCCTTACACACAGAAAAAGAAGATGGTGCTGAAGGCTTTGCTCTCTTCAAACATATTTGCTGCCATTTGGGCTTTCTTTGGGTTCTCTCAAGACTCATCATGATCAACATGTTATAATCACTGTAACTTGCTGGCATTATACAAGCTTAGAAAGTTGAATACTTCCATAGAGATATAAATGATCAATGTGAAAAGGTTATAAATAAAAGTTATACTTAAAAATGCTTATATTTACCTTATAATATAAGCATTTGAGTTCATCTTCGGTTAATGTATATTTAAAAACTCTATAAGTGAGCAACTAGCAAACTGTCGTGGCATTCCCACAGCTCGTTCCATTATGGTGGATATAAGTAGAACAAATCAAGTAGTATTAATCATGGCCACACCAAATTACAACAGAAAGATCAATTCGGCCAATCCCTCGATTCCTCCAAATGACTAAACCAGTAACCAGTACCACACCACCTTTATTCTCCACATAGGCTAGCCAAATCTAACATGTTATAGCCTCTAGACTCTAGGGACTATTTTTTGTTTGTTTGTAAGAGAGATATTTAACATCCCGAAAATGTAGTAGTACTATTTAGAACAACTGTTGTAACCGGGTAAATATAGTATTGAATTCCCGATATGATGGAGATTTGAGATCTAGATTTCATAAAGAGAAAAGGAAAACTGGTTAGGACTTAGGACCATTTACGACCACCCTTTAAGATAAAGATCAATAATGTCAAGCATAAATTTATCAACACATCACAGTCCCTAGTAAGATACCAAACATAAATCTTCAATTTAATTGTTTGGTAACGAACCCATTGTAAATATGGTTCCCCACAACCATATATTATCTCTTCTTTTTTTGGACAGTACCATATATTATCTCTTCTACATTATACATTTATACTACTACTCTCTCCGTTTCAAAATATAGGATGCTTTAGTGAAAACACGCATATTAAGGAATAGTTACTTTTAAAAAGTTTAACCAATCACAAACAAGTCTGCATAATATAAAATATAAATTTAATCTAAAAGTTGCATAAAAAGTTGAAAACATCCTATATTATGAACAAAAATATTTCTCTAAACATCCTATATTATGAAACGGAGGGAATAGTAGATATATACATTGAGATCTGCGCACCATTCCTCCGCTTTAAATTATAACCAAACATATCGAATATAATTTGCATTGTGTATTTGTGTTGCGCCCCATCCCATAATGACTTATATCTACTCCTCCCATTCCCATATTCAGTTTATCTTGGATAGATGAAATAGCATTTAATGTCTTAATATCACGCGAAAGGAAATTATACTTATTTAGGTATCATTATTTTTTTCCTCGTTGATATATAACTTTTGCATGCTTGAGTTCTTTTGTTTCTTCACTTGTAGAAGAAATATTAGAGCATCATTACTCGAGTAGCAGCTGAACCGTTACTCAAAAAAGTAAAGACAATTATCTTTTTTACAAATTATTATTATTTATTTTTTTTTAAATCTGCTCCACTGAATAAATGACACATATCTTGTTTGTTGTGAGCATCGATTCTCAAGTTACTCTGCCAAATAACTGTTTCTCTTTTTTATGCTTTTCTCTCTATTATTTTTATTATTTTTTAATAAGAGTATTCTTAAGAGAATTTCCCAGTAATCATGGTCTAAGATTGATAGATAGACAGATAGACTTTACTACCAAGAAAAAGGTAAAAAGGTAAAACCCATGTTTTTATTTTGGTTTTTAAGGTAAAACTAAAACCCATGTTACCTGACAATAGTGTCTTAATTTTTCCTGAATTCTGAAGCAGATAGGGTGGTTGTTTGTTTGCTCGCTCGCATTTACTAGCTACTACCTAGAGTGTTGAGTTAAATTTTGTTTTTTTTTTTTCATTGAGAAATGTAAAAATGATTTAAATCTTAACCACTCAACTAACATAGTAAAACTTTGTACGACCATAATTGAGAGTTTTCTGTTGCTTTATTACTACACAATTGATATGATGTCGTTAATTTGCAGGATAATCAATCTGCTAGTCGGGTCGGGTACTTGGCCAAAAGCATGGTCACGACTCACGCATGCATCTAATATTTGTTGGGAGTGAACTGACAAACCGCAAAGTGTCCATCCATATTTATTTTGTTTGGTATATATCAATTTTTGTTTCTTTCTTAAATGTGGCGATCGAGTGTATTTAAAAGTTTAAAATTAATTAACTCATCAACATATGGCTCGGACAAGGATGTATGAGGTTAGCACCTTACTCAGCCCTCATCCGATCCAGTCAGGTGCCGTATCGGCACACATCCTCCCCCTAGGCCGGCCGGTATATTTGTTTGGGTACAGTAATATTGGCTAAAAGCAGTAGGTTGGTATTTGAATATTCCTTCATTCGGATCCATTTTCCAACATTGATTTTATGATTCCTTTTATATATACAACTCAAGACTTTTATTATTCCTAACAACGCATATAGCATATTAGCATGTCCTAAATTTTCTATACGTAAATAATTGCACATATTTTTCTTTCAATTTTCTATACGTAAATAGTTGCACATAATTTTCTTTCTTTCTAATTAAACCTCGTGAAACAAGTAAGTTATTCCTATTATGATTAGCAGCAACAATGCAACATGTGGGTTAGTCGACTAAACCCTAGGAATTACGGGTAAAAAAGATTGATTTTATTCACTTTTTTTTTTTTTGGCTGAAATGATTTTATTCACCTACTAGCTAATAAATAACTGTACCAAAAATTAGACAGAATAGCTGGATATACCCATAATTATCAAAATTCATGCAAGAATAAACAAATCGAACCTGAAATTAAACTACAAAAAAACGTTTGAAGCTAAAAACAATACTTGATCTTGGTTTAGGTAATTACCAAAAGAAGAAGAAAATATCACAAGAAATATATATAGTTCATGTGCGCTTGCTTATTTATTTACGATATGCATTCATTGCATGAGCAGTACTAGTCTCTCTCACTTCTTCATCTCTCTCTCTCTCAATCAATCAAACCTCTATAAATGTAAAAAGACAAGTCAGAAGGAACAAACACCACAACAAGAAGTTAAAGAGAAAACATATCACTAAAATAGATTCCCCGCTGAAGAAGGTAAAAAATCTATTTCAACTACCTCATGACCCGTCTCTTCAAGCTCTGCTTCTTACCGTTAATGGTTGCTATAGCCATGAAGGCGTCTCATCTTTCCACACAAGATCTCCAAACCTTTTACCTCTACGTACAAAACAACCTCGCATCTCTAACCATATTCTCCATTTCTCTCGCACTCGGGTCGGCTCTTTACATCATGTCCCGACCCAAACCCGTTTACCTAGTCGACTTCAGCTGCTACCTTCCACCGTCGCATCTCAAAGCCAGCATCAAGAAGATCATGCACCACGTAAGGCTTGTTCGACAATCAGGCACGTGGAAGCTAGAGTCTGATTACTTGATGGACTTCTGCGAGAAGATTCTAGAACGTTCCGGTCTAGGCCAAGAGACATACTTACCTGAAGGTCTTCATTGTTTGCCACTACAGCAGAATCTGGCTATGTCGCGTAAAGAGACGGAAGAAGTTATAATTAGAGCGGTCGATGATCTGTTTCGCAACACCGGAATAAGCCCGAGTGATATAGGTATACTGGTGGTGAATTCAAGCACTTTCAATCCAACTCCTTCGTTATCAGCTATCTTAGTGAATAAGTTTAAACTTAGGGATAGTATAAAGAGCTTAAATCTTGGTGGAATGGGGTGTAGTGCTGGAGTCATCGCTATCGATGTCGCTAAGAGTTTGTTGCAAGTTCATAAAAACTCTTATGCTCTTGTGGTGAGCACGGAGAACATCACCCAAAACTTGTACATGGGTAACAACAAATCAATGTTGGTTACAAATTGTTTGTTCCGGATTGGTGGGGCCGCAATTTTGCTTTCTAATAGGTCCAAAGATCGGAAACGCGCCAAATACGAGCTTGTTCAGACCGTGCGGGTCCATACCGGAGCAGATGACCGATCTTATGAATGTGCAACTCAAGAAGAGGATGAAGATGGCACAGTCGGGGGTACCTTGTCAAAGGATCTACCTATGGTAGCTGCAAGAACCCTAAAGATCAATATCGCAACTTTGGGTCCACTTGTTCTTCCTATAAGCGAGAAGTTTCACTTCTTTGTGAGGTTCGTTAAAAAGAAGTTTTTGAACCCGAAGCTCAAGCATTACATTCCAAATTTCAAGCTCGCGTTCGAGCATTTCTGTATCCATGCGGGTGGCAGAGCGCTTATAGATCAGATGGAGAAGAACCTTAATCTAACTCCATTAGACGTTGAGGCATCAAGAATGACATTGCACAGGTTTGGTAATACATCTGCGAGTTCCATTTGGTACGAGTTGGCTTACACAGAAGCCAAAGGAAGGATGAAGAAAGGAGATAGGATTTGGCAGATCGCATTGGGGTCAGGTTTCAAGTGTAATAGCTCTGTTTGGGTGGCTCTTCGTAACGTCAAGCCTTCCGCTAATAATCCTTGGGAAGAATGTCTGCACAGATATCCAGTTGAGATTGATATTGATTTGAATGAACGATCGAGCGATCCCATTTGATCGTTAAAAGTTATGATACGTTTTAAGACAGAGAGACGTATGGACTGGTTTACAAATCGTACTTTGGTCGGCCCAAATATTGACAAGTGAACTATATCCTTTTTCTATGTATCGATCTATTTTAACGTTGTGATGCCACGTACTACTCCTATAGTTGACCGTTTTGGATTTGTTTCACAGTTCATATATAGATTATTCTCGTGTACTTTCTTACAACATAAGTTTTATCAAGGTCCCGTCTGTTTCATCATTTAGTATTTCCATCTAAATGATTCTATTTAATTGATACATCTAAATGATTTATCTCAATGTCAAATGACCCAACAAACAAGACAAAAAAATAGTTCATTTGGATGGTCGATCAATAATTCCCTTCTTATGTTTGAATGAACAATCTCCATCTAAATGGTCCAACTAGAATCATCTAAATGAGTTTCAAATTTTTGCCAAAAATTTTAAAACTCATTCAGATGATTCATGTGAATGATTCTGGATGATGCTCATTTTTTTGACAAAAACGAACAACATTTGAATGGTTTATTCAGATAGTCCATCCAAATAAATAAACGAACAAGACCCAAATATCTTTCCATTATGTATGGTAATAGCTCTGTTTGGGTGGCTCTTCGTAACGTCAAGCCTTCCCCTAATAATCCTTGGGAAGAATGTCTTCACAAATATCCAGTTGAGATCGATATAGATTTAAAAGAACGATCGAGCGATCCCATTTGATCGTTAAAAGTTATGATACGAATTGAGATAGAGACGTATGTACTGGTTTATAATCGTACCTTGGTGGCTTGGTCGGTCCAAATATTGACAAGTAATCTATCCTTTTTCTATGTATCGTCGATCTCTGTTAATGTTGTGTGATGCTACTACCCAACCCCTTCTAGTTGACTATAAAGTCTATATAAGGGTAAGATTCGTTGCCTGGTAATGGGCTTGTTTCACACTTCACAAATAAATGATATCGTGTACTTTCTTACAAATAAGTGTCATCAAATTTTAGTAACTTGCCTTTTATGTGTAAGGAAAAATGTAACTTCTTTATCTCATTTGTAAAAACGAGAAAGTGGTGTAGTAGTGTAGTACTTGTAGTTGTAGACATTCTAACAAAGTCAAAGGTTCAATAATTGCAATAATGTCATACGCATGTTAAAAGATATCCCTTCAAAAATGGGGAGAGGATATTTAGCAAATCGATATTGCTGTGTGAGTGTGAGATGACGTAACTGGTCTTGGAGAACATCAGCTGTATTTGAAGATTTGTCCTTACACGAAGCAACTTGATCAGAAGACTATCATTCAAATACTCGTTAACCCTGTGACAATCAATTGTCTTATACATGTTTGGTTCTTTCGGAAAATGAAAAAGTATTGTTACTTGGCTAGATACTAGATGACCATTGTATTAATTATCACAAAACAGAACAGTTGGAGCAGAGACATTAATACCCAAACCCTTCAACAAAAATTGTTAAGTCCAACAAATATGTCAATAGCACAAGTTGCAAAAAGCAAGGTTCCATACCTAACTTTTTTTTTTTGTCAACAAGTTTCCATACCTAACTATTAACAATAAATCTAGGATGCATTAGATTTTACCGATTAGAAAAACATCTGAATTAAGCTTTTCCATGTTGTGATTTGTGAACCCTGTTAATTTGTTTCTTTTTATTTTGCTTCATTAAACGAAACTAGGATATATCCCGTGCTTAAAGCACGGGTCAACATTTTTTTAAAAATTTATAATATAATGAAAAAAAATTATTATTTTATTTATTAAAAAAGTTATTTTGTTTGAGATAATATTTATTTTAAATTTTTGTGTAAATCTATATCTATTAATCTATTTGAATACTAATTATTTTAGAATATTATAGTATTTTATTTTTGACGTATTACTACAGTTTTATATTGTTTGTTTGTTGTATTTGCATCATTATTTTATGAAATATAAAATAGTAATTTTAATATTATAATTGTGAGCAAATAAAAATTATTAATTTATTATTTATATAAATTTAGTTTTACCAAGCTGCCAATGTGGAAATTAAAACACATATTTTTTCATACAATGAGTAATATATTTTCGTTTAAAAAAATTCAAATCACAATATATGCAGAAAAATATGCATTTTAAATTATAAATATTATATAAAAATTCTAAACAATTTGTAAATAAAATAAAATAAAGATGATAGGAGAATAATAATTTGAAAACTTAACAAAATCTTCGAATTTAGTTATTAAAAATAATTGTATTGTATATTTGGATATAAAATCTTAGTTTTTTAAATTTTGATTGGTTTATATATTTTTTTAAAAAATAATTAGTAATTTCGTCCATAATTTATTAGAGAGAGAAAATATTTTTTAGATTTTTTAATATTTGATTTGTGAGTGATTTTTATTTTTAATTAATTATATTTATTGAAATTAGTTAATTAAGCTCAATTAATTTTTTTTAATGGCAATTGAATGTAATTTTTTACACATTTTAAAGTTAGTTTCATATTTGTACTTCTCAATTAATATAGTAGGATTATAATACCACATGAGATCAATATCTTCTACTATCAATACATCAGCGTAATATACGTCTTAGATGAGATGGCTGAGATCTTTTTGTATCTTTTCAAACAAACGCTTGGGAACCAAAAAAACTAAATTTCATGTGATCAGTTAAGATATTTTCTATTATTTTATTATTTTTAAAAATAATTTATTAAATAACGAAAGTCGGTGGATAAAAAAATATTAAATTCACAAAATATGGTTGGCTTCAAATTCAGTCTACTCAAGTTGTGGTACCATGGTATGACATATTCTTCTGCATCCTCGTGAACTGCGTGGGTGTATCGGACAAACTCGTTTTATTAGATCCTATCATTCTAGTTATGGACTGATATGGTGCAGTCGACACGTTCGGTTATTTATCTGCAATTTGTGGTCTCCTTATTTTGAGCTGTGATCATCAAATCATAAATATGTTGCAAAATTGGTTTGTAGTTATTCATCCTTTCCAAAAATGATGTGTCATATTGACAAATGACAATTCTGTGGCGAGTTTTGACAAATTATAATAATTAAATTACATTCTATTACTAATTTCAATTAAAAGAAAACAAAATACATTTTTAATTTACACTGAAAAAAACTTTAGGAGGTGGTATTGGATTCAAATTTATGAAGATTTTTGAAGAGTTTAACAAAATCATTAAAAGTGAATAAAAGATTGTTAAAGATTGCTAGAGAGTTTTGTTAATTAGTTTTCTAAAATCTTGTAAAGTACTCCAAAAAATATCTTAAATCATGAACCAATAACATAATAATTGAACCTATTAACAATCATAGATTCTTTTGTTTTAATTGAATAAAACAAAACTTTTAATGACTTTATAAAAGTCTGAATCCAATAACCCAAATTTGTTAAGATTTTAAATGATTTGTTACAAATCACAAACTAATAACACTAAATTTTAACAGAGTTTAATCAAATCTTGATCTAATAACAACAGATTCTACCTAACATTTAAAATCTTTAAAACTCTATTCAAATCTCAAACCAATAACCCGATTTATTTATTTATTTTATTTATTAGTATGGCTCATGTTTTAGTATAAAATTAGATTTGGGTGGTACTCATAATTTTTTGAGGAAACATCTCCATCGTGAAATTAGTGCGATATCTCTTTACGCGGCTATTTCAAGACCAAACCTTTCTATCTTGGAGAGTGAAAGTAACACTCACAGAAGCAGCAGCAATGGCGGAGAAGTCGAGCTTCTTCGTTCATTTCTCTTTTCTTCTGCTTCTTCTACTAACATGTGCCCATGGAGTGAGGAGGACATTAATGGACGGAGGAGGCCAAGATCTTTCGACGCCACCGCTTAAACTGACGTTTGCTGGTCCCTCTCGGAACTGGACCGACGCCATTCCCATCGGTAATGGTCGTCTCGGAGCCACGATCTGGGGCGGCGTCTCCTCAGAGACTCTCAACATCAATGGTAAATTGTTCTAAAACGAAGTCGTTTTTGTCCCTTCTCTCCCCCATTCTTGATTCTTGTGTTTGGTTCTATTTTTGTTTGTTTAGAGATTTAGGTAATAAATGCTCTCTGCTAGTACTTTCTAAAAGTTAATGTCAGAGATCATTCAATATTTATTGTTTTCTCAGCCATACTTTGTATTTTATTTGGCTGTGCAATAGAACAGGGGAATATGCTTGTGACATATGTCTTAAATCGAACTACTTGTGAAATAAAATGAGACTACTTGTATGAAAGTTTAGGAATTTTGTGGATCTGAAGCCTAAAGTTTTGTTTTTTTGTGGATTTTTGATTGATTAGAGGATACAATTTGGACTGGGGTACCAGCAGACTACACGAACCCGAATGCTCCAGAAGCATTAGCAGAAGTTAGGAGGCTAGTTGATGACAGAAACTATGCTGAAGCTACTACAGAAGCTGTCAAATTGTCAGGCCATGCTTCTGATGTATGTTTTTGATTCTTTTTGTGTAATGTTGCTTTCCACTTCTTGATTTTGTTTTGAGTTACCATGTGTAAAAAACACTAATCCTTTTTGTTCTTGGCTCTCTAAAGGTTTACCAGCTAGTGGGAGATTTGAATTTAGAGTTTGACAGTTCACATCGTAAGTACACTCAAGACTCCTATCGCCGTGAACTCGACTTGGAAACAGCAGTAGCCAAAGTAAGTTACTCGGTTGGTGCTGTGGAATTCTCAAGGGAGTTTTTTGCTTCTAATCCTGATCAAGTGATTGTAGTCAAGATCTATGCAAGCAAACCGGGATCTCTGTCTTTTAAGGCTTCTTTTGACAGTGAGTTGCATCACCATTCAGAGACAAACCCCAAGGCGAATCAGATTCTGATGTGGGGAAGTTGTCGCCCCAAGCGTCTTCCTGTGAACATGAAGAAAAGTATCAACGCTACGAATATAGCTTATGATGATCACAAAGGACTGCAGTTTGCATCGGTTCTTGAAGTGAGAGTTAGCAATGGTGGCTCTGTGTCTTCCTTAGGTGGCAAGAAACTAAGTGTTGAGAAAGCGGACTGGGCGGTTCTGCTTCTGACTGCTTCATCTAACTTTGACGGACCATTTACGATGCCTGCTGATTCTAAGAGAGACCCTGCTAAAGAATGCGTTAACAGAATCAGCTCAGTCCAGAAATACTCATACTCTGATCTTTATGCTCGTCATTTGAGTGACTATCAGAAGCTTTTCAACCGGGTGTCTTTGCAACTTTCCGGCAGCTCAGCAAATAAAGCCGTGCATCAGGCAGCTTCAACTGCTGAAAGGGTGCGATCATTTAAAAACGATCACGACCCTTCATTGGTGGAGCTTCTGTTCCAATATGGTCGATACTTGCTTATATCTTCTTCAAGACCTGGAACTCAGGTGGCTAACTTGCAGGGCATATGGAACAGGGACATTCAGCCACCATGGGAGTGCGCTTTCGTCTTTACTTCATTTTCTTGGAGTCTCTTTTAGCTTTGTTGTGTCACTGACTCTACTTCTTTTTCTGCTGTACTGCAGTGGTGCTCCTCACCTGAACATTAATCTCCAGATGAACTATTGGCATTCTCTTCCTGCTAATATTCATGAATGCCAGGAACCATTGTTCGATTATATGTCTGCTTTAGCAGTAAATGGCCGCAAGACAGCACAAGTAAGTCTCTATCCTTTTTTTTTTTTTTTTATTGATGACCTTTACAATGCATTTTTGTTCCATCACTAGAGACTTTGTCTAAGAATTATTTTGATGCCTGTGTAGGTGAACTACGGAGCAAGTGGTTGGGTGGCACATCAAGTATCAGACATATGGGCAAAAACTTCACCAGATAGAGGTGAGGCAGTGTGGGCCCTCTGGCCCATGGGTGGAGCGTGGCTCTGCACTCATGCATGGGAACATTATACATACACAATGGATAAGGTATGGTCCTCAAATTTCTGATTTCAGTTCAGTTTCTTTAACCGGTACTATGTTTAATCAAACCTTAACTTGTAAAAATTCATTTCTAGGAATTTCTTAACAAGAAGGCATACCCATTGTTGGAAGGATGTACATCGTTTCTTTTGGACTGGCTGATCAAAGGTAAAGACGGATTTCTCCAGACGAATCCATCGACTTCCCCTGAACATATGTTTACTGCTCCAAATGGCAAACCTGCTAGTGTTAGCTACTCATCAACCATGGACATTGCCATTGTAAAAGAAGTCTTCTCTAATATTGTTTCCGCTTCAGAGGTAACAAGACCGATGAAGCAACAAAACCAACAAAAATAAATCATATCACCTCATCAATACTGAGCTTCTCTCTTTTGGTGGTTTATCAACAGGTTTTGGGAAAAACTAATGATACTCTTATTGGAAAAGTCATTGCTGCTCAAGCAAAACTTCCACCCACTAGAATATCAAAGGATGGTTCCATTATGGAATGGGTAGAAGACTTTGAGGACCCAGAGGTACATCATAGACATGTTTCACATCTCTTTGGCCTCTTCCCAGGTCATACAATCACAGTTGAGAAGTCTCCAGAACTTGCTAAAGCCGTGGAAGCAACCCTTAAAAAGAGAGGTTTGTGTGATTCTTTCTTCCCTCAAATTCCTATTCTGCAATGTCATTGAAGTATTTGGAGCAATATATAATATTGTAACTGACTGACGCAGGAGAGGAAGGACCAGGTTGGTCAACCACCTGGAAAGCCGCCTTGTGGGCAAGGCTTCACAATAGCGAGCTTGCATATCGGATGGTTACACATATTTTTGATCTTGTGGATCCTTTGAACGAACGTAATTATGAAGGAGGATTGTATAGTAACATGTTCACTGCACACCCGCCATTCCAGATTGATGCCAATTTTGGGTAAGTCAAGCAAATTATTGCAAACACTTACCATTGAGATATGTGGGATGTTTCCAACAGACCAACGTACTAAAACCATTACTCATCAGTTCTTAGAACAATTTGATGACTAGTCTAAAACCTATATATGACATTTTTTTGATGGGCAGATTCGCAGCAGCAGTAGCGGAAATGTTAGTGCAGAGCACGACAAAGGATCTGCATTTGCTCCCGGCGCTTCCAGTAGATAAATGGCCAAACGGTAATGTGAAAGGGCTAAGGGCAAGGGGCAGTGTGACGGTTAGTATAAAGTGGACGGAAGGGAACCTTGTGGAGTTTGGCCTTTGGTCAGAACAGATTGTGTCCACCAGAATAGTGTACAAAGGGATCTCTGCAGATACCAAATTGTTGCCAGGGAAAATCTTTACTTTTGACAAAGATTTGAAATGTGTTCGGACCGAGAATTTATAAAGAAGTGAGAGACAAAATCTTGATTTTCAAATCTGTTTTTGTTCATTTAACAGAGAAAGTCCATTGTTTGTCATCGTTCCACGAGTTATATGTGCAAGTGTAAGTGTGTAAAACAAATGTATCCAAAAGGTTTACAGTGAATTCCTTATTTTCCAGCATGTATACTGTATACAGGGTCCTGATACTACACCCAAAAATAAGAGAAAAACAGATTCAGGTCAAATCATCAAGATAGATGATACATTCATTGGTGGACATATAAACCAGACTGATCCAGATATGAACAGAATCAAAAGTGATATATAACTCATTGGTTTTATGAACAGAATCAAAAGTGATATATAACTCATTAGTTTTATCGTTTTTTAGAATCTCAAAAACTAAATATTAAGAGGAAAGATAGAAGCAAGAAAGAAACAAGATATATAATATGCAAGTGGAGTTAGTAGTTAATGATGTCCTTCATAGCTAGTAGTAGTAGACCTCTTCTTCTTCTTACTCAATTTGCACTAAACTTGGAACGTAAGAGCAGACAATCGGGCGAGTCTTGCATTCAGATCCTAGATCCACTTCCATGTAGTATCCATCTTCTCCAAGGATGTAGGCAATGCAGCGTTTTGGGGAGTCTCTGTATCTATCAAAAAGCACTGTGACTTTCTTCTCCATGTCAATGAAGAAACTCCCATGTTGAATGGCACTCTTGAGTCCTCCGTATGGAGTCATATCAAACGCAAAGAACTTGCTCCACGTCACTAGTTGGGGCTCAATCTTAGTCGTCAGCCATACATCCATCATGTATGAACCAGAGTGCTGAAACATCAATGCGAGTTGCTCTTCTCTTACACAAGATAGAGAACCAGTAGCATCAAAATAACCCTTAACGGGGAGTTGCAACCACGGTCCAAATCGCTCTGTAGTGAAATCAAAACAGATCAAGAAATCATCCCAAACAATTGATGGGTCATCCCAAACAAACTCATCTCCATCTTCTTCCGTAGTTCTTCTCCTATCTATAGCAATCCAGTAAGTATTCCCCTTCAAAGAAACGCAGCGATGATGACCATACGATATATACCAATCGGGATTGACATCAACAACAACCCTCCATGAGTTGTTAGAAGAAGAAGAAGGATTCAAATCATAGATTTCACACTCGACAACTCGATGGTCATCCCAATACCTCAAAACCTTGTGGAAACCGCAGGAATCAAAGCCGAGACCATACTTGTATTGAAAATTAGCAGTCCTGGGTTCGATCAGTTTGGTTTGCCCAAGATAAGGGTTCCAAACCACAAGCCTCGAGTGGTTGGAAGTCACGCATAACACTAACCCGTTGCAATGTAAGACTTTAGAAACCTTATTGAGCTGATCGAGTTTACCTATTTGCTTTATAGATGGATCGTTGTTTAAGCAAAGATCGAACCTCACTGACCAAACCCTGGAATCAAGAACCATGAACCCTAGAAATTGATGCCTTGCATCTGCTTTGCAAACTATTCCATCTTTCGATAAAGCGTTCCATTGTTTCACCGTAGATCGCACCGAGCTTAGCGATGTCAACGGAACCCTAGAGAGTATCTCCTCTACCAATTCCTCTGATAATTCCGATAACATCGTCATCGTTCAACCAAATTAGGTTCCTAGGGCTTTTTTTTTGTTCTTGTTTATGTATAGTTCCGAATTCGAAAATGTAAACCAGAAACCAAACCAAAACCGCGTTTTATTAAATCGATTAAAACCGAACCAAACCAAACCGAGTCTCTCTCTCGTTTAGGGCTTTCTTTAGCAGTCTCTGCTTCGGTATTGATCTGATTTGCTTTCTGTTACACAAAGTAGATTATACAAAAAATGGCATGGCGCAGTGCTGCTCGCTCTTTCGTCTCTGCAAGCGCTAGAGCTCCGTCTCTCCGATCTCCGCCGGCAACGCTTCCTCGCCTCCGTCCTTCCCAATCCTCTTTACCTCGCCGCCGATTCGCCTCTTTCACTAACCCCAGGTTCCACCATCTCTTGCCTCCATTTCTATAAATTTTGATTTAATCATGACGTTAACTAAGATTTGCAAGGTTTTGAACTAGTTTTGAGGAGAATTTAGGAATGTTATGATTTTACCATATTGAGATATCATATGAGTATTGACTCAATCATGTGTTGTTGATGATGGTTCTTGCTTGCTTGCTTGTGGCAGGAATTTGGGAGAGCTTGGATGCACAGAGTCTTTCTTGCCTCTGTACAATGTAGTGTCTGCAGCTCGACTCACATCTCACCTTAATGTCAATCTCCGAGCTTTCTGCGAGCTCTCTAACGGTACCTTCCCACGCACTTGTCAAGATCGCTAATTACTCTTCATTTGTGAGTGTTACTACTGCTACTTAGGATTTCATTGGAAATGTGAGCTAGTTGAAGTTTTTCCTGTTTCTTCTTGTTTAATGTTGCTACCTACCCTGGAACAATTGTTTTCTTGTCGATCGAAACAGAGAATAAAATGGCCTTTTTGGTTCTCTGTAAATCAGTTTTTTTGTGTGTTAAGAACATATATATATATTGGGCTTGGGATTTGATAGGGAATGGAAAAGATGGGTGATGGAAGTGGATTTTCAGTCGCTGTCAAGAGAGGTGCTACTGCTTTTGTAGGTTTCTTGTCCATTTTGTTTTTCGTGTTCTTATCACTTTGCCACAAAAGTTTGCTTTTTTCCCTATAGATAGTGTTTAGGAATCCAAATTTAGGACCCTATTTCGTGTGGGAAATCGAACTATAAGAGTAGAGCTTCAAACCTAGGTATAACATATTGTTCATGTTGATCCTCTTATATATATCCATTTAAATATTTAGATAGAAAGCTTATCACCATTGATATAATGCATTGAGAAACGACACATGAACATTCTGCCTTTCGCAAGAAGATTTGTATGTTTGATCTGTATCTGATTCCGATTCTCAAAGCCTTTGCCTGTGACTTGATGATGGCAGGTACTTAGAATGCGCAAAGTGGATGCATCAGTAATCTTGAAGCAGTTGGATACTTGAAAAAAGGGGGTGTACCAAGAAGAACTCATTGGTTTGTTTTGTCCTTCATTAGGAACCAAAAACTAAATATATTATTTGATTTTCCTTCTCATTTGGCAATTTCCAGTTTTAGAATATCTGGTTTTCTCTTCATATTTCTTGTTTTTAAGCCCAATGGCTTTGAATACTTGAGGTTAGGTTCGGCTTATCTTTCAGCATATTCCTGAAAGACCATTGTTTCATCTTGTAATTTATAATGTTACTTAACTCTCTTCGAGTACTATTTTCTGAAAGGAATTAAAAGAAAACTTTCTTTTAGTGTAAGGAGTTGAAGAGTCACGTCTCTTGGACAGTGTGATAATTGGCCAGGCTTTTAAATGACCAAATTTGAACTCAGGTATACAAGACCTTAAGTTACTGGTGAATATGTGAATCCAATAATCATAGACATTCAATAGTAAAGACTAAAGAGGCAACTATGGTGGGAACAATGTGTGTAACAACATGAAAGGGTTTCAGTGTTTACATGAAAGCTCCTCACCAGAATGAGTCAGTGAAGTAACTCCTTACATTAACAAACTCAATACTGTATTAAGTATTTTGACTGAATAAAAAGCTCATCAATACAGCTTACACTTTACGAGGGATCTTCAGTTTCTGTGTTGTCTGCTTAATCACTGGAAGCCTCTGACTGATGGAGCTCGGGTCGCTATAGACTGCTAAATCAACTGGATACCCTTTCTGCATATATACATATTCAAGAGTTAAATCAAAGGACCTTCTATATTCACTCACCGTATAAACATTGCAATATGTTATCGTCTTGTAAGTTGTAACAGAAACATTGTGGTTATTTGATGATGTATCGGAGATGGTTAGGTCACCCTTTCTAGGTTTGATAGGAAAGAGATGGATTTTTGAAAACCAAAGATAGGAATGGAAACAATATCTAGTAATCAGTCCTAAAGGTGAAGAAAACTAACCGCAGATAGAGACTGAAATGTTGCTTCTCTCCAACAGTTTTCTCGAAGAACAGTTGGTGTCTCATCTTTGCCAAACACATAATGCATTCTCGTCTCTCTCAATCTCATAAGTACACCATCAACTCTAAGCTGAAAGATGAAAAGCAACCGAGAATAAGATGAAAATTGACACATCATAAAAGCCAATGAAGATTACATATTGGTGCGTCATGCGGATTTTTCCCATTTGACTCACCCAAAATCGTAAGAGGAGGAACCATGAGCTTGGCATAACTCTCTGAAAAAACAAACAGAAACACGCACACATGTTATCCTTTGTAATTAATACTGTACTCATTTAAATTCACGTAATTGTGAAAGAACTCGACAGGAAAAACAGACTCGAGAATTCGAGATTTCTTTACCACTTTCACAGTCAGAAGTGACACTCCATTGTCGGCCAGTTCATCTTCATACAAAACAACCTGAAGGAGTAGAGAATAAAGTACATCAAAAGGTCCCAAAGAATGTGTTGAGTGTTTGTATTGATCACGGAACCAACCTCATCATAGAAGAGAATAGGTTCTTTAAGTGAGAGAGCAGCCAAATCAATCTGATCTTCACAGTTCTCCCACTGAAGACTACCTTCCCCCTTCGTATTAGCTTTTCTCTCAACCTGCTTCACGTTAAAACACTATATATATCAATGATCATGAAAGCTATACTTAATTGATATTATTGTGTTGACTGAAAATGAGAACAAGGCGAACCGCTTCTTTGTCTTTCTCAATGACTTCACTTCCACAGTATGGCGTTGTAAACGTGTAATCATAATCTAGTATCACCTGCTGGGAAGGTTTGCTGCAAGTAGATCAAGTGGTATCAGATACAACTATGTACAAGCAGAGTTTCCCAAATTGAAACGAAGAATATATCTTTTGAGACATGTGAAGACCAAATACATTTGTGAATCAAATCCTGAAACTTTACCTCCTAAATTTCCATTGTGCTGCAGCAGGAACTTCAACAGGTGGAAGCCCTTCCTGCTTCCAACCAGCTAGTGCGTCAAATGCATTAAAATGAATCTTAGTGTTGCTACCTAAGTGTTTAAGGACTAATGCATTCTCGCCAAAAACCATTTCAGGTAAGTGAGATGTCTGAAGCTTTGATTCCCACCTGTGTGGCCATCAAACATACATTCTTAAATATGCAGGGTAACAGTCAAACATTGGATTATCAGAACAAAATGAACAAGAAATGTGATGAACAGAGATTGTAACAACTAAGCTCATTAACCACAAAAAATAAGCAAAACTACGAAAATTTTCTAAGAGTCTCACAAAACAAGAAGCTATATACGAACATAGAGTCAGCCAAAACCTAGGACAAACGAAATCAAGGTCACATTTCTAATTTTCTTGGATACGACTCCACTAACATCAGCTCAAAAACCCAAACTACACTACTCAGTTCTCAACAGTGCACAGAAACCAACAAAAAAAAAAATCATATATGATCGTATGTTAAGGAGACATTAGGGTGAGAGAGAGATATATGAGTACTCTTCGACAGCGAGAGAAGTGAGAATCGTGCCACGGAGGGTTTCGATCTCCCAGCCATGGATGCGTAAACCACGACGTCCATCGGGAAGAAGCTCAGCACCGGAAGACTTAAGAATCTCTTTATCGACCTCCGTCTCCATCTGAATCGCCGGCAAAAATATTGGCACTACCTTTTTTTTTCTTTCTTCTTCCGCCGATGGAAACAGACTATCAAAGCAAAAAGGACATTTGACTTTTAATGGGCTTTTAAGTTAGTAACATGGGCCTAGTTTAATTTCAGTTTGGCCCTATCAAATCATAATTTTGAAAATGTCAAATCATAAGTATGCATCAGTGTGAATCCAATAGAATTAGACGCTTTAATCTTTTTAAGTTTTTAAAAAGTTGGACCCGTTTTGGTCAAAACTACTAATTTTAATGTGCACTACTAAAGCCAGGTGGCGGGTTTTGGTGTGTAAAGTCTTTGATATGCTCTCGGAACTGTTCGTATCCTAAAACTTTTATCTCTGATAACATCGGAGAAGAAAAGGAAAGTGGTCGGAGTTTAAACGTTGAGATTTGAAATTGAGAATGGCTACGCTCACTGATATATCAACCCTTGAGGAGAAGTAAGTTTTTCTTCTTCTTCACCTTTCTTTTTTTTTTTGTTTCTTTCTAATCTATCTACTCTTTTGAAAAAGTTTAGATGTGGTCGTAGGATTGGGTTTTGTCTGAGTTTAAGGATTGTTTTCTTTCTGTTTCATGGTGGGTGGGATTAATTTGTTCAATTCTCTGGGTAGTTAGTTTTGGAACAGGTCTCTAGATGGACGTTAAGTGCAGGGTTCTTGAATCTTGAATGTGCTAAGTGTATTTGATTCATCTTTGGTTTTTTTAGGTACATCGAATTATGCAAGAAGCATGGAATCCTACCCAACACTTCCGTTTTATCTGCTTTCTTTGAGGTTTGATTACTTTTTTCCTTGTCTAGAAGATTGCTTCTGTTTAGCTTAATCTTAGTGTTAGTCTGTGTTTAAACTACGATTGAACCTGAATTTGAAGGCGGAGGTGAAAAAGTCAAGGAATCAAAGATGTATTATGAACCTTTATGTGGATAGAGTGAGGTACGATGACTATCACCCGCTTCTCGAGTTATCCAATGAGGTCAACACATCTGAGGTACAAGGAATTGATCTCTTTGTGAGATCCTCTTGTTCTTTAGAAGATCATCATGCATTGTCCTTAATCCGTTCTCTCAGTCCAAAACTCCGAGTTGTTCATCTACATGACTCTTTCGGGAAAAACTTCTGGCGGTAAGCAATCGTTTTATTTTTGTCTTTTTATTTCTGAAGCTGCTTTCCACTTGTCGTTTTGGTGATTTGGTTTTACTTTACAGGGACGTTTTCTTTCAAGGTTTGAGCTGCAAAGTTTTGAATGTGAGGTCTATCCATTTCCATAAGCTTAACATCGTAGGAGACTTCTCACAGCTGCACACCCTTATACTCGATAACAACCGTTTTGTTGGTTTTGGGGAAGGCTGTTTCTCTTGCATGCCCAACTTGACATATCTTTCCATGTGTGGCACTCTAGTGTCAGATCTTTGGACATCAGCTGCTGCTCTCTCGAAACTCCCTTCTCTTAAGGAACTCCGGTTTCAAATTTGGATCTCTTGCAGTGATTCTATCCCACTTAACTCACAGTCATCACCATCATCATCTACCACGGATTATAAGAACACATTTATTGAATCAAACCCTCCCATTGAAGCAGATTGGGACGTTGTTGAACAGATGGATCCTAGTTTACCTGTTGAAGAGACTCTTCATAGCATGGACTTCTCTTATAAGTTTCCTGAGCAAGATGATTCGGATTCACGTATCTCCATGTCTTCGGCGTTGTATGGAGAAGTAATCATGAGAGAAAAGGTAAAAAAAACATATATGCTTTCTTGTTTGTAAGTCAGCCAAGAAGCCACTGGGATAGTTAAAGCTGATTTATACCATTTTGGCAGGCTAGGCAAGGGAAAATGCCGTACCTACCCAAAGATGTTTCACCCGTTGGTTCGTTCACAAGGCAATTTGGGAATGTTGGGTTGAAATATATTTCCTCTAAAGCATCACCGATATGTTCTGAAAAGCATTACAGGATGTATATGATAAACTCTCTGCCCACATTAAAAGTGTTGGACAATTTGGCTATCAGAAAGAGTGATAGAGACAGGGCCATTGAAACTTATTCCGCAAACTTTGAGGTCTTACCGTACAAAAGAAAGAAGGAAAGTGTCGTTAGAGTCCTTGAGAAGCGTGAAACGAGATCAAGCAAAGGGAAGTCTCAGAATTTCTATAATAGGTCGCTTTGTGCAGCTAAAATGGGTTCTTCTGCTTTGCCTCTTTTGCATTCACTTCCATTTTTGGGTAGTAGGAATCATCAGGACGATAATAACAGTCAGTTAAGTCCAAGGCAGTTTGAGTACCATCCACTGGATCCTAGCCTAATGGTATTTGGGACTTTGGATGGCGAGGTGGTTGTTCTCAATCACGAAAGCGGGAAAATTGTCCGTTACATCTCATCTCATGGATCTCAAAGTAGCATCTTGGGACTTTGCTGGCTTAAGATATATCCATCTATGGTAGGGTTTCAATTTTTTTTACAGGCTCTGTTCCTTTCAGTTGTGTTAGTTGTTACCTAGCAATTTTTTTTTATCTCAAAAGTGTTTTGTCTCTTTCAGGTTATAGCTGGCTCAGCCAATGGATCATTGAAGCTGTACGACATCCAAAAAGCGTCATCAGTGGTTACTAGTAACAGTCACTTCACGTCTGGTTCTGTGACTTTTGATGAGTTTGACCAATTAACTTCGGTTCATGCTAATTCGACGGACCAACTATTTCTTGCTAGCGGATACTCAAAGGATGTGGCTTTGTATGACATTGGTAGTGGAACACGCCTACAGGTTTTTGCTAATATGCATCAAGAGCATATTAACGTAGTGAAGTTTTCCAACCATACCCCTTTTCTTTTTGCGACATCTTCTTTCGATAAAGATGTCAAGCTATGGGATTTGAGACAAGAGCCAACCCGACCATGCTACACTGCTTCTAGTACCAAAGGAAATGTGATGGTTTGCTTTTCTCCAGATGATCGTTATCTTCTAGCATCAGCAGTGGATAACGAGGTACACTGATGGACCATTTAGTTCAACTTACGTATAAACACAAAAAAGACATCATATATATTCGCCTTTTCGATATATTTGGTGTTCTTCTAACAAAATCTATTGACCATTTGTGCCAGGTGAGACAGCTTTTGACAGTTGATGGAAGGCTTCATCTGAACTTTGAGATAGTACCGAGAGTAAGCTCCATGAACTATACTAGATCGTACTACATGAATGGTAATGACTACATCATCAGTGGAAGCTGCGATGAGAATGTGATCCGTGTTTGTTGTGCTCAAACTGGAAGGCGCCTTAGGGATGTAACTCTAGAGGTAGATTGTTTTGTCTTCTAAACACCTATTAACGTAGAAACGCAAACGCAAAGAAACAATTGTCTATAATTTTATAAACGGTATGAATGTGAGCTGCTGAGTGTAGAGAGCAGCATATGACTTAACACTATGTGATTTGGGTTTGGGTGGCAGGGAAACCGCTCGGAATTTTCTATGATGTATGTTCAGTCTCTACGCGGTGACCCCTTCAGGGTAAGTTAACATGATGTAAGTTAATCTTTGTATTCGATAAATGGCATTTTATTAAAACTTGTGTATGGTTTGGTTGATCTCATGCAGGATTTTAACATGAGTGTTTTGGCTGCGTACACACGGTCAAGCTCAGTGTCTGAAATAGTCAAGGTAAACATGATTATTGAAACCACATCTTGGTGTTGTTATATTAGATAAAGTGGCCCCAATTCTTGAAGTTAAAAGCTCTAATTGATGATGATGATGATGATGACAGGTGAATTTGTTAGCGTCAAGAGATTCAACAGAAGAAGAATCTCATGGTCTACGTTCCGGCCCTTCAAGTAGCATGGGAGGCTGAAGATTTATTAAACAAACAAATGCTTTTTATTTGGTTCCTTTACCAAAAAAAAACAAGTGACACACACCATTGTAGATGCTTATTGTTGTTGTAATTTATATAGTACTAAAAGAATACTGTAAGAAAGAATAATAAACGAAAATGTTATTTTCTTTTAAAATAGTGTTAGGTCGAACCAGGAGGAGCTGTGCGACTTGATAAGTGTAGTATAAAACAAAACTTGAGAAGGAACAAAAGGATAACACAAAACCTCTCTTCGTCTTCCACACTCACACACGCAGAGACGCAGTCACAAACACAATGGCTCTTTCTTCAGGAATCTTATCTACTACGACCTTTCTCTGCGTCGATACGGCGCCGTTCCGCAGCTCTCTCTTGTCTCCCTCTTCGCTCCGTTTGTCTCCTCGTCATCCAGCGGCTAACCTGCGCGTTTCCGCGACGGCGGCGGCGTCTTCCGAGCCGGCAGTCACCAAGACCAGAGAGCCACGTGGCATCATGAAACCTCGCCCTGTGACCCAGGAGATGCAGGATATAGTCGGCGTTCCAGAAATCCCTCGCACTCAAGCTCTTAAACGCATTTGGGCTTACATCAAGGAACACGACCTTCAAGTAATATATAAATCACTCTTCTTTTACTTACTCTCTCTCTCTCTCTGGAATGATGATACACGACTCTAATTGTGGTAATTTGTCTTTAGGGTAAGGTTTTTGAGGTTTTGGTGTTTGTTTCAGACTCATTGAGGGGTTTTTTTTTTTAGGTAGATAAAAAACTAAAGTGGGGTTGTTTGAATTGCTTATGGGTTCAGATAGAGAGGTTTTGTAAGAACTGTATAAGGGTTTCCTTGTGGTGTGTTGTTTAGCTGAATGAATCTTGTGTTGTTTAGAGACATCTGAAACAGCTTCTTTTTGATAAGGCTCTATGTTATTGTGTTTGTTTCCTTCATGCTTGATATGATAAAACTTGAAAGAATTCAACTGATTGTGAGATTGAATTTGGGGTTTTGAACTTGTTTCTTTTTTATATGACTGGTTAATTGCTTCATATTGTTGTGATGATAAACTTTGGTTGACGTGTTTTAAGTGAGAACTTTTTTGATGTTCTTTGGACATTGTTGTAGTTGACGAATGTGTTACTTATGTATTTAGGATTGATTAGATTATTCATAGACTAGATCCTGTTTAATGACTCTTTGCGCTCTGCTTTACTTGTTCTGTCTAGATTCTCACTCAATTGTTCCTTTTGCTAAAAAAATTTAAGAAAAATAAACATCTTTCGAGACAACAATAATAATGTGTATAGTATCTTCTAATCTATCTGTGTAAGCTTGGTGGCTAAATGAATAATAATGTTTGTATCTCCAGGATCCACAGAACAAGAGGGATATACTCTGCGACGAGAAGCTGAAGAAGATATTTGAAGGCAAAGAGCGTGTTGGGTTCTTGGAGATTGCAAAGCTCATTGGTCCTCACTTTCTCTGAATGAGAGACTTTTGGCAGGCTGGGAGAAGACTATATCATTGGCCGCCTATGTTTTGCTCAACTATTAAAAATGGCCATGAAAGATCAGATTATTTACATATATATATTAGTAAAAACAATTAGGTTTTAAGAAGTTTTATACAACCAAGTAGTAGTTATATAATTAAGCCTTTTTGGAGACTATCTTTTTGTCGGTTATGTGCTCTCATTGCTTCCTGTTGCAGTTAAAAATATTCCTCTTTTTCTGTCTTAGGACATGAAATCTTCTTATCTAATGCATCCGTTCTTCAATGAAGAATCTTCATATTATCTACTTTGATTTCACATTTTAATATTCACTTCTCCATAATTGCGGGGCACAAACAAATATGGAGGATCCATCCATCGTCACACATTTAGACACTCAAAACACCCATATGGGCTTGGTCTTTCCTTTGTTCTTGTCCATATCAACTTTTCCTTTTGTGTCAATTGGGCTTAGATAAATTGGCTATAGAAAAGACGGGTGATAAAAGTGGATTTTTTTCAGCCTTTGGACTTTGATGATTGAAGGTTCTTGAATGCTAAAGTGAGTGCACATTAGTTAATCCTGAAGAAGTTTGAGACGAACTCACTCATTGGTCGTTTGGTTGTGTTGTGTACCACTAGAAACCACATAGTACTAATATTATTTGGCCTTCCTTCACTTTTGAATCACAAACTTACAAGGTTCCTCCACAATATATATCCATTGTGAAGTAGTAGTTGTCACATTCCGTATTCTACGTTTATGAATTTGTTATTTCAGCGATTCAGATTTTATTTATTTATTTGTTCGAAATACATGGAAAATTTGACAATATAATATCCATACTAATTTTTTTAATATTTATTGACAAATAATTTTCAATATTTTTTTAAATGGGAATTTGGATATTTTAGTTTGAAACTAATTAAATCCTTTTTCGTTACAAGGCAACAAGGTATGAGCTGAGCAACCCTAATTCTCAATAGTATAATTTTTGGTAACCAATTGTTGATAGATTCGTGCCATGGAGTTGATTAATGGTGATTGCACGTACATGATAATCTATTATTTAATAATAATACAATAGTTCTAAAACTCCATATATTTTAATATAATTTTGGTAGTAGATCTCCATATATTTTAATTATTTAGTATAATTTTGGTAGTACAGTAAAACCTCTATAAATTAATAAGGTCGGGACCATGAAATTTTATTAATTTATAGAGGTTTTAATTTATTGATAAATTAATAATTATTAAATTATCGATAAATTAATATTTTATTAATTTATGAAGAGATTTTTAATTTTTATAATTTAAAAAATTTATATTATAAAATAAGATATTTTGTTATCATTCATAATATTAAAGAATTTTCTTAATTTATAATCTTGGCTATCGTAATTGTTAAGTTTAGAGTTTAGGTAAAAATTTATGATAAATTTTAGAAATTTAGATTTAAGAAGAAATTGCTACTATAATTCATGGTAATGATGAAGTCAAAGAAGATATTACGGTAATTTTAAAACCAATTACATGTAAAAATAGAAATTATCGCATTAAGGATACTCCATAATTTTTGGATGTGATTTGAGAAGACGGCAATGAAAAAGATTAGAGATGAACTCCAATAAGAATGCAAATGGAAGAATATGCAAGCAACAATAAAGTCATATTTCACTAGATTTTCTTATATATATATTAATATTATTTTGATTATTAATTTATGATACTGATGGGACCATATTCTTATATAGGATTTCTGAAAAAAATATTATCTTATTAATTTATCGAAATATGTCATTTTTTACACCGACCCAACTCGGGACCAGAAGAATTTATTAATTTATAGCGAGTATTAATTTAAAAAGTATTAATTTATAGAGGTTCTACTGTAGATCTCCATATATTTTAATATAATTTTGGTAATGGCTAACAATAATATTT
The DNA here is from genome assembly GCF_000633955.1 of Camelina sativa. Taxonomy (NCBI): domain Eukaryota; kingdom Viridiplantae; phylum Streptophyta; class Magnoliopsida; order Brassicales; family Brassicaceae; genus Camelina; species Camelina sativa. The sequence goes on along the minus strand of NC_025696.1, from coordinate 3,050,683 downwards.
CCTTGCTTTTGGTTAATATATTTGTGATTTTGGTAGTGTGGATCTGCTTATTTTAAATAAGAAAGTCCGACCCAAATAGCATCTCTGATAGAGCTGCAAACATCCATTTGGCTGCTTGTTGTGTAATTGCAGGTACTCTGACAAATAAGTTGCATGAGGAGTTTCGGCTTCTACTCCTACTCCATTAGTAAGTTGCCTTAATACACATTCCCATGAAGTTGCCAAACATGTTCTTCTGATGTCTAATGTCCTCTTCTACTCCATCAGGTAGGTTGTTGTTGTTGATATTGTCCAAAGTTTGTACAGTCATATACGGTCACTATCAAAATCGTCTGTATATTAAAATATGGAAATCACGAGTACATAGTATTTAAATCTAAGGATGAAAAATCTTTTTCTAAGACTAAGGATGAAAAATCTTCAAGTGCTACCATTGAATCTGATGCACCAGTCAAATCTTTCTTCATGAGCAGCAAGTGTAGTCTGAATTGGTTCTTGTACTGAAAGCACGTCATGTTCCGCACAAGGCACTTGTTGACTTGGTCACATCACATTTGCGTTGCAAGCCATGTTTTGCGATTCCAGCGGTTGTGATTCAAGTGTTGATTTCAAACGCGATTCAGTCATTGTCTTCATCTTACGGGTCTTAGCAGATTCATCTCTATGTCGCTACAGAATTTGATCGTGCTTGGCGATCAACCTGACCCAGTTCTGGATCATCTCTACTCTAGCACCAAACCGCATCACTAAAACCGTCCTTAAGCTGTTCCCAAGATATATGATAGGAAACATTTTTGTTCTTCTCGATCGAACCAAGACGCAGCGTCACCATCAAGCCAATTTGTTCTCCTCTGAGTAAGTATGGCGATAAAACTGATCTTCCAACGCTGATATCCACTGTTTCCGATCACTATGCTCATCCTCAAAGATCGGAAAAACTCAACAAACAAAACTCATGGCGTTAGATTCAATCCGAGCACACAAACCCACCAACTTGATAAGCTTCTAACTAGTAAAACTGTTATGGATGAGAAAGGCTTAGTCCAAAATACTTGTTTATCTAACAAAATAAAAAGAGTAAAATTTATTTAAACCGCCCTGTCACACTAATAATATTTATTAATTTCGTACGAGGCACAACAACAACAATAACGCCCCAGAATCTTTCCCTTGGTTATCGCATATCCAATTATTCCAAAATTACATAAAAGAGTTGAGAACAAAATATTAATAATTCCGAAAACGACGCAACGAAAAAAGAAAGAAGAGAATGATTCGTCTCCGTTACAGCCTTCTCCGATATTGTAACCGTCGTCTCTTCCACCGTCTTCCTCGACCTTTCTCCTCCTATTCTCGGCCAACCCCCGGTTCTTCAGGTCCTTCTTTGAATCTCAACAAACCTAAACTCACACCTCCTCCTCCGCCGCCACACCAATCACGAGGTCTTCTCCCGTCGTTTCGCACCCTCTCTCCAACTTCTTCCTTCTCTAAGAAATCCGTTTTTGTTCTCTCCGCCGCCGCTTTATCCACCGCGGTTGCGTATTCCGCTGTATTCCCTTCCGATCATGACCAATCTAATCGTAACCCTAGCGGGAACAGCCGTGTCTACGAGTCTATCGAGGACGCTGTTCAGAAATCCGGGAATTCGTTGAGGAGAGTGGTTCACCATGCTCGACAAACCGGTGTTGCGGCCTCGGTTCTTTGGCAGTCGCTTAGGTCGGTGCTCTCTTCGGCCAATCATGAGGTGCGTGCGGGATTCGAGCTTCGGGTGGCTGCTCTTTTAGCCGATATAGCCTCCGCTAATGCTGCTCGTAGAGCTGCTCTCGTTGGAGCTGGCAGTGGTGCGGTTGTTGATTGGTTGTTGGAGACGGTTGCCCTTCCAGGTGATAGAATTGGGGCACAGGACGAAGCGGCTAGGGCTCTGGCTTATCTTATTGCTGATCCCACTGTGCGTAAAGACGCTCTTGGAAGGCCCGATGCAGTCCCCAAGCTGCTGAGGTTCATATTCTCCTGTCAACCAAAAAACAAAAAGGTGCGTTTTGCTTCCACTAGTTGCTTCAATTGCATAATCGAAAAGATTGTTCTGGTTAGATGTAATGGATATTGACTAGCTAGCTGATATGAATCTAGGTAGCAATTTAGGATTTAAACAGTATTTCTATGATCATCAAGTAGTTGTTGTAGAAGAGTTTTGTGTTTCTCTAGGGTTGTTTATCATGTGTCCAGTTGTAGATTTCTCAATCCTATTAACACATGAGAAGCTTTTTAAAACATATGAGTCTTGATACTGCGATGGTTATGGTTGTGTTTTGTCATTGATATATAGCTTTTCTTTGGGAGCAGCACTCAAGACGTAGTTCATTCGATATTTCTGATTCTTTGAAAGGTAGGAGCATGCTTGTGGCTGCCATAATGGATATTGTCACTTCCAACTGTGACACAATAGAAAAGGCACCGTTTAAGTCATCATTGCCAGGAAATGCTACGATGAGAGATATCGCTGCGGCAATTCAAGTAATTGAGGAAGGTGGTATGTATTTTGATGAGCCAGAAGAAGATGATGACAGTGACGATGGAAGAAGTGGGATTAAGGGGATTGGAATTAAAATCCTTGAAGGAACCACAGTTCTGGGACTATCAAGAACCAGTGGGCTTGCGCCGTTGGGTGACCTTAATGCTAATGCGGGAGAGGGGACTCCTAAAACATTTGCATTGCTTAGTAAACATGATAATTCTTCACAAGCTAATTTGTCATCTGCCGTCATTCCTGGCCTTTGGGATGATTTACATTGTCAACACGTCGCAGTGCCATTTGCTGCCTGGGCCCTGGCAAACTGGGCAATGGCTTCTGATACAAATAGATCTCATATTCAAGNGTTATGGTTGTGTTTTGTCATTGATATATAGCTTTTCTTTGGGAGCAGCACTCAAGACGTAGTTCATTCGATATTTCTGATTCTTTGAAAGGTAGGAGCATGCTTGTGGCTGCCATAATGGATATTGTCACTTCCAACTGTGACACAATAGAAAAGGCACCGTTTAAGTCATCATTGCCAGGAAATGCTACGATGAGAGATATCGCTGCGGCAATTCAAGTAATTGAGGAAGGTGGTATGTATTTTGATGAGCCAGAAGAAGATGATGACAGTGACGATGGAAGAAGTGGGATTAAGGGGATTGGAATTAAAATCCTTGAAGGAACCACAGTTCTGGGACTATCAAGAACCAGTGGGCTTGCGCCGTTGGGTGACCTTAATGCTAATGCGGGAGAGGGGACTCCTAAAACATTTGCATTGCTTAGTAAACATGATAATTCTTCACAAGCTAATTTGTCATCTGCCGTCATTCCTGGCCTTTGGGATGATTTACATTGTCAACATGTCGCAGTGCCATTTGCTGCATGGGCACTGGCAAACTGGGCAATGGCTTCTGATACAAATAGATCTCATATTCAAGAACTTGATCGTGATGGGCAAGTTGTCATGACAGCCTTAATGGCACCGGAGAGGACTGTGAAGTGGCATGGGAGTTTGGTGGCTCGGCTGTTGTTAGAGGATCTCAGTCTTCCATTAAGCGATTCTGTTTCCGACTGGAGCTCCAGTTTGCTTGCCACTGTTTCACATGCCTGTAAAACTGAGGACATCTCTTTGGCTCAAGTTGCGTTGTCTGCCTTTTTAGTTTCTGTTGACAGAAGTGACAAAGCACAGAAGATGGTAATGGAGAAGGGTCTTCATCTGATGAGAGATAGTGCTAGAAAAACAAGTAAGCACAAAGCTGTGCAAGAAGGTTTGTCAAAGGCACTAGAATTACTCTGTGCTGGTGACATGCATTTATCACTTGAAGAGAGTCAGAAATGGTCCGGAATACTACTTTCATGGGTTCTTGGAAAAGTTGCATCTGATACTGTCCAATCTTCAGCAAGAAGAATCCTTTCACGCACGTTTGAGGACTATGGACCACACTCTGTCCCGATTTCTCAGGGATGGTTAACCCTTATAATGAATGAGATTTTGAACCACAGTAAGGCGTTGTCAGCTAAAGGAGCTAGCCTACCTAAAAACGAGAAACCAAAGGTGCATAATATTTTGGTCATTGATTATGTTATCTGAACAGAGCATTGTTACGAATTATGTATATTTAGTTCAGTTACAACTTTCAGTTTTTAGATTTAATATATAACAGCTATTTACTTTCTCATATACAGGTAGATCAGTCAAAAGTTTCTTCTGCTACTCAGTCAACCAATCAGTTAGCAGGGGCTGTGGTCAATCTTGCCATGGCTCAACTGGGTACTGTCCCGGATTCTGTCAGTAATGTTCCACTGGCAGATCTGCTCCTTTCAGAGCCTTTTGCGGTACCAATTAAGAACTTAAAGAAGGATACCGCCCCTAAATTTAATGCTGCTGAGTCTGCATTGGCAACCCTTAAGGCAATCNAAGAAGTGACAAAGCACAGAAGATGGTAATGGAGAAGGGTCTTCATCTGATGAGAGATAGTGCTAGGAAAACAAGCAAGCACAAAGCCGTGCAAGAAGGTTTGTCAAAGGCACTAGAATTACTCTGTGCTGGTGACATGCATTTATCACTTGAAGAGAGTCAGAAATGGTCCGGAATACTACTTTCATGGGTTCTTGGAAAAGTTGCATCTGATACTGTCCAATCTTCAGCAAGAAGAATCCTTTCACGCACGTTTGAAGACTATGGACCACACTCTGTCCCGATTTCTCAGGGATGGTTAACCCTTATAATGAATGAGATTTTGAACCACAGTAAGGCGTTGTCAGCTAAAGGAGCTAGCCTACCTAAAAACGAGAAACCAAAGGTGCATAATATTTTGGTCATTGATTATGTTATCTGAACAGAGCATTGTTACGAATTATGTATATTTAGTTCAGTTACAACTTTCAGTTTTTAGATTTAATATATAACAGCTATTTACTTTCTCATATACAGGTAGATCAGTCAAAAGTTTCTTCTGCTACTCAGTCAACCAATCAGTTAGCAGGGGCTGTGGTCAATCTTGCCATGGCTCAACTGGGTACTGTCCCGGATTCTGTCAGTAATGTTCCACTGGCAGATCTGCTCCTTTCAGAGCCTTTTGCGGTACCAATTAAGAACTTAAAGAAGGATACCGCCCCTAAATTTAATGCTGCTGAGTCTGCATTGGCAACCCTTAAGGCAATCAAGTCACTGACTGATGTTTGTGCTGAAGATTCTGTATGCCAGAACAAAATAGTTGATTTTGGTATTCTTTGTTTACTAAGGCGCTTTCTATTATGTGATGATTATGAGAAGTTAGGTGCGATAGAAGCTTATGATGCATCCAGAGCCCTAGAGGCTCGCGAGAGAACTCCTGATAGTCTTGGTGAATCTTCAATCACAGATACGCAGGATCCATGTAGTGTTAGAGTCCCAGCTAGTGCGCACATCCGAAGGCATGCTGCTAGATTGCTAACTATTCTTTCGCTTCTTCCGCAAGTCCAGAAGATCATTTTAGCTGATGAAACTTGGTGCAAATGGCTTGATGATTGTGCAAGAGGAAAAATTTCTGGTTGCAGTGACCCTAAGACACAAAGTTATGCAAGGGCTTCTTTGTTAAACGTATATTGCAATCAGCAAGATGGTAGTGAATCTGGAAACGGTGGCAGTTCCAAGCCAGACATCTCAGACACGAACAGCAACTGTCCTCGCTACGGAGACATGATATTTTTGATTAATCCTGGACTAGCCCATTGGAAGTGTCCTGAGAAAGAACAACAAAGTGGTAAGAAGAACGAGACCGCTAGTGAAGGTGAATCAGCAAATGCTGCTGATGCAGTAAGAGATCATGTCGGCGATGCTAGCGATCTGTCTAGTTCAATGGTACCTTCCAGCAGTGGTTCGCGTGTGAATGATCCTGAATTTGATGTTATCTTTCTTCATGGCTTGCGTGGTGGACCTTTTAAAACTTGGCGAATTGCTGAGGACAAGTCCTCTACCAAATCTGGCTTGGTGGAGAAGATTGACCAGGAAGCAGGAAAGCTGGGAACATTTTGGCCGAGTGAGTGGCTTTCAAATGATTTTCCTCAAGCTCGCTTGTTTACCCTTAAATACAAGGTATGACTGAGATTTACCCTATTTTGATGCATGCATAACCTACTTTGTTTGACAAAAGAAAATGCTTAAACCTACTTGTGGGGACCTTCGTAACTACTGTTTGATCTATATGTTGTGTACTCATCTGTTCCCTGGTTGCCATTTTGATTCTCCTTGAACTATTTGATACAGACGAACCTCACAGAATGGTCTGGAGCTAGCTTGCCTCTTCAGGTACATTCGTTATCATTAATTAGTTTAGGAAATTATACCCCTTCTTTAAATTCTTGAGAGTAGTATTCTGCGGTAATTCTTTTATAAATGAAACACATATACCAATAATGTATGTTAAACCCTTGGTCAATATAAGCTTGCTGCAGTTTTAGGACAAAAGAGTAGATGAATAATATTTTGCTAATTTGCAGGAAGTTAGTTCTATGATATTGGACAAGCTTGTCTCGGCAGGCATTGGAGACAGACCTGTTGTTTTTGTGACTCACAGGTGTGACATCTCTTATGTTACCTGTCAATAGATATTTCTTTTTGCAAGCTTATTTTCCCCATCTAGTGTCATCAGTGATTTATACTGGCTGGTCTGTTAATTATTAAGGCTACATCTTGGTGTTTGTCTCAGTAGTGAATTACTTCATTGAATTGACATGTTGTCTCCTGGAACATGAATTCATGAATTTTGATAAAGTAATGTTCATGTTGCAGTATGGGAGGCCTTGTCGTGAAGCAGATGTTACACAAAGCAAAGGAAGAAAAACTTGATAAACTAGTTAATAACACCGCTGGAGTTGTAAGTATCAACACGTCATACATTTCTGGTTTTCTAAGCATCATATTTCTCTATCTTCTTGGGCTTTGTCTTAGCAAATTAGCTCTGTATAAAATATATAATGTCAACACTTGCAGATATTCTACAGTTGCCCACATTTCGGCAGCAAGCTAGCAGATATGCCGTGGCGAATGGGCCTTGTGTTGCGCCCGGCTCCATCTGTTAGTAAATACGATTCCTTTATTGAGCTGATTTAATCCTTTTACACCATCTCCAAATTTTTGTCTCTCTCTCTATCTGCCTAATGAGCTTTATGGATGATGAATTGTGATAGATAGGAGAGCTACGAAGTGGTTCACCAAGACTAGTGGAGCTGAATGACTTGCTTCGACAGCTCCATAAGAAAGGGGTTGTTGAAGTCCTTAGTTTCTGTGAGGTTGTTGATTTATTGGATAACACTTAATAAGAATTCTCTTTAGATTGGTCACCACATTACACGATGCTAATTAGAATGACTGTTTCATCATCTAATGGCAGACAAAAGTAACACCAATAGTGGAAGGCTATGGAGGATGGGCTTTTAGGATGGAGATTGTGCCAATTGAATCAGCATACCCAGGATTTGGTGAACTTGTTGTAAGTAGCTCTCCATTTATTGAAAAAACTTGGAAATCCAAAACTGTTGGTTGCTTACTTGAAGAATATTGTGAAACAGGTGTTGGAGTCAACAGACCATATAAATTCATGTAAACCACTGAGTCGGTCGGATCCATCATATACTGAGGCGTTGCAGTTCCTGCGCAAGCTAAGCACACAGAGATCAAAGTCTCATGTTAAACAGGAATCTGGGATACATGATTGATTTAACCACACGGGTACGTAGGTAAACGGAAGAACCCTCGAAGAACGAAGAATCAAGAGTGTGGTTTGGTGAGACAGACAGTGGGTTTTAGGCTTTTAATTGACGTAAACACAGTCAATATAGTTTTCCAATTTCTTCTCTGTGTACATAAAAAAGAAACAGGGCGTAGGTTCGTTTTACACATTGTTTCATTTGTATTATTACTGAACTAAACTTTGGAGTAAATATAAAGAATGATTCTCAAATTTCATTGCCAAAGGTATGAAACGAAGTAATTTAAATCTTCTGTATAGAAAAGAATGTCACGACTCAGATTTTTGTTTAAAAAAACAAAAAAAAGTCACGTGGGAAGGTGGAAGCAAGCAAGGCAAAACAAACGCGTTACAAAAAAATAACACGTGACGTAACGTATTGTTGGCAATTTCCATTTTTTCCTCGGAACAAACCCAATTACTATATGACGCGTGTCCCGCGTTTCCTTCATTCTCTTTTCCCCTCCCTTGCGAGTAATTTATAAACAAAAACAAAACAAACCCCGCCGATTTTTTTGGTATTATAATTACTAAATTTTGCCGTTATTATATGTCGTATCGTACTGTAGTGTTTACATCCATTTCAGTTTTACATTTATCTTAAGTGATACATTGAGAAATTCATTTAATATTTCTTTTAACAAAAAAATTAAACTATATATTCATAGATATACCTGCATGAAATGCTTATGCAATTTTTTCAAAATGAAAACAAAAAAAAAAACAAATAAAAGAGCATGATGAAGGGTATTTTGGTCAATTTCTAAGAGAGATAGCTGTTCCATGACTTGTTCTCCAAGCTGATACGGTGCAAAGATCTCGTCAAGTATAAAAAGGGATGCTGAGGAAACCATTTTTGATACTTTTTAGAAGCTTTTGGGCTGAAAGAGATATAAAACGTAGAAGAGAAGCTTTCACTCAAATAAGGTTTTCGTTTCTGCTCTCAACACCAACTGCTTAATCAAGGTAATGATTTATCTCTTCATTTCTTTTTTTGATCGTTTATTGGTTAATCTTAAATCATTAGTTAATACTAGTACTACTTTGGTCGAGCTAGCTAGCTCTAATCACATTATCTAAGTAAGATTCACCAATTAAAGTAGGATTATTGAATGAAGTTGCGACGTCGGTTAACTAATGGATATTCCTATGTGGTTCTTAGTGGTTGTCAGTGGTTAATTACTACATTAAGTGTAGCTTTCATTATAAATTTATGTTATAAACCACTGAAAGAGAAAAAAAGAAGAAGAAATGGATCTTCATACTTAAAAAGTTTGTTTTGTTTTGTGGTAAAAAAAAAGTGGAAGCTTGTCGCCCTCATTCAGTTACTCTACCATCAAAAATCTTTTTCATTATTTGTATAATTAATCTTTTTTTTTTCACACACATCGATCGATTTCGTGGTAATAACCTATAGATGTCCTTAATGATATGTCATTGTTTTGCATTATGCACACTATATAAGCATATTAATCACGTACCAATTCTGTCATCACGATTTTTTTTACCCAACTTGGAAAAAAAAATCCATACGTGATAAGCAAAACTACATTTTATTGGCTAATATTTTGTTTGTAAAATTAGTGATATTTTTTCTTTCTTTTGTGTTCCCTCGTTTTGTTGTTTGTTGCTTTTGCTTAATCTACATTTATACTCAACCCATTTAGCCGCCCTATATAATATTCACATATTTATGAATGTTTTTTTTTTTAATTATGTGATTCCCCGTTGCTTTTAATTTTGAAACTGTTAGGAAAGGAGAATATCTAGCTAGGGAGGACGAAAATATATGGCTGCATTTTATATGTTTAAAACAAGTCAACACAAATTAAATACGATCACTTAACGTGTAAGAAGAACTTAGGAAAACGCACATAACATATCGGGTAGGGCCATATATACCACATTAATCGTCACAATTTACATCGTCTTATCAAATTATTATCACGTTTTGAGAATATTTTTTTTCCTTTCTTTTCTCTTGCTAAATGACGTTTGAGAAGATCAGAAGAATCGTTATATTACTATTACTATACTAATTAAACCCTCTTTGTAGATTAATGTATTATGGAAATACAAATAACTAATAAGATAACGAGTTGATGACTCATCACGTATCTGTATTCTCTGGATCCAGAGCAAGAATAACTAAAATACGACGTAACATTTTTATCCATTACGATATTATATATTGGATAACTATTTCTTTGTCGTTGAAATGTTATGAGTAAATAATACTGAATGAAGTATACATAGTCATTAATTACACATATATTGTTTGCGTAATCGTCTATTCTTCTCACATTTAACGCACGTTTCATATAAAAATTAAAGGACTCATCACATATATCTCATAGCTATATTGTCCAACTTCAAAGCATGAAAACCTAAAAATAGTGCGTACGTAAAACTTTTAGCCATAATTGCATCATTATATAGTTTACTGATAGTAGATATATATATTTTTTTCGTTGAATGTTATATGATCAAATAATATATCGTCACGACTAGCTACCCATATGTTATCTGCGTAATTGTTGTTTTCTTCTAAATTACAACTATTTAAGGCATTTTTTATAATATCATAATTAACTAAGATTCGTTTGCCGATGACGTAACTAATAAAAAATGTTGTGATCTGATTTTAAAGTATAAGTACTATATTTTTCAACCACAAAATTAATTAAGAAAACGTAATTTTATTTGGTATATGATTGTAGGGTACAATAAACGTTTAGTAATACGTGACACATGATAGATGTGATATTATGTACTTTTTTTTTTCTCTCAAAATTTAACATTACGCGATTTAAATCCAATATACTTTTTAAAGTTTTGTATATACGCTAACTATCAATGATCAATCATATATAAATGCAACAATTTGTAATTCTTTAACAAAAAAAAAACACAGTACTTTGTAGTGTGTATCAACACATAGAAAGATATCCTTCAAAGACAGATATATACAGTATCGTGAATACGTTACATATTTGTGACGCACACAAAAAAACAAAAAAAAAAAAAGTTGTATGTAATACGTTTTTGACACGCACATATAGAAAAATGTAAGCATTTGGCGTAGTCGAAAAGGCGGCTAAGTAGAGAGAGAGAGTAAAACGTTTGCTTCCAGCGTTATACAAAGCCCTAATTCTAATCATCATCATGCGTGCAAGCTATTTTCTATTTCCTTTAACGATTCTCATTCTTACTCTCTTCAAGCTTCTTCTTTCTTCCTTTTATTCTTTCTTTATTTAATTTTTTTTTCCCTATTTCTCTCCCAAATCTTTTTTTTTCTTTTCCCTGAAAATTCTCTTCTCTCTTGTTGTTGTTTCTCCTGATAAACCCGACCAAGTTTATCTCTTCTCTTTCTCACTAATCATTTCTCTTTAAAACTTTCTCTCATATATAATTGCACCTTTTGATTTTAGTATATTTCTTTCATTCTCTTGTACGCATATCTAAGATCATAAATATTATTGTTATTATTACTTGAGCTCAATCTTGCTTCGTTGGTTTTATTCATATCTTCAGAATCGAACTCGGTGCTAGCTACTACGTTCTAATGGGAAACCAAACAAGCAAAAAGCCACAGGATTCATCGGCTAAAAGCGTGCACTACACGACGGAGCTGAGATCGTACGAGGCTGCGTGTAAAGCAGACACGGAGCTTCAATCTTTCGACACGTGTTTGCAAGCACGGACGAGTCACGTGATAAGCACGCTAGCTACGGGTTTTGAGGTTCGAGCGCTCTCGTTCGATTCCTTGAAAGAAGTGACGCAGTGTTTGTTGGAGATGAACCAAGAAGTTGTGAAAGTGATCTTGGATTGCAAGAAAGACATATGGAAGAATCAAGAAATGTTTGAGCTCGTCGAAGATTACTTTGAGAACAGCTTGAAGACGCTTGATTTTTGTGCTGCTTTGGAGAAAGGCTTGCGACGAGCTCGTGATAGTCACCTTTTGATTCTTGTTGCTCTTCAGCAGTTTGAAGATGAGAGCCTTGTTCAAGGTAACACTTTTATTTCTTATTATTTTCTTAGTATTTATTAATTAGGGACAGGAAAAATAAAGTTTCATATTGTCTTGTCCTAATCCCGTTTTACTCATATAAAAATGTATTCTCAATTGACATTTATAATTTTCAAATCCTGTTTAAAATAGGATGGAAATTAAGTAATTTCTGTGAATATATACAAGTAATTTACAGAAATTAATCATTAGCATTGACAAAAGTAATTGTAATTTAGTTTAGAATGACAAGTATTTTCAGTGTCTTTTGTTTTATTTCCATTTGTTGTATAAATTCGACACGTTATTATTACTGATTTTTCGTTTTTTAAAAAAAAAATTTAAAATTCTGTCTTAATTATTTAAGTTAAGTTATTTGACTTTTTTTTAACACTGATCATCTTATGGTTCGTAGGTGGGAACGGATACAAGAAGACACTTGAAGAGCTAAAGAATTTCAAAGATGCGGAGAGTCCTTTCAACGAAGACTTCTTCAAAATGTTCCAATCTGTTTACAAACAACAGATGGTGATGCTTGAGAAGCTTCAGATTCGTAAGAACAAGCTTGACAAGAAGCTCAAGTGCATCCATACATGGAGGAAGCTCTCCAGCATCATCTTTGTGGCTACTTTCGCTACTGTGCTCATCTGCTCTGTTGTGGCTGCAGCTATGGCAGCTCCTCCTGTGGCTGCGGCTCTGGCTGCAGCTACGGCAGTGCCGCTAGGCTCCATGGGGAAGTGGATCGACTCGCTGTGGAAGAACTACGAGAATGCACTCAAAGGGCAGAAGGAGGTGATCAGTTCCATGCAGGCAGGGACATTTGTGGCGGTTAAAGATTTGGATAATATCCGGGTTTTGATCGAACGGTTGGAGATTGAGATCACCGGGATGGTGAAGAGTGCGGAGTTCGCTGTGGAGCATAACGCAGTCAAGATTGGGATTGATGATATCAAGAAGAAACTTGAGGTGTTTAAGAAGAACGTAGAGGAATTGGGGACTCAAGCTGATTTGTGTAGCAGAGATATTAGAAGGGCAAGGACTGTGATTCTTCAAAGGATCATCAAGCATCCTAATAATGCTAGTAGCAGCAACTGAGCAGCACAAAAAACTAGACCAATTTCTCTCTTCTTCAGCACATGAATGATGAAGACTATAAATAATAGTACAGATTCTCTCTGAGTTTTTACTATCATTTAATGTTCAAGAACTCAAAACTACTGTTTATGATAATTGTTGCAATCTCTATATTCTTTTTATGATTGAAAAGGGGAAATTCCCAAAAAAACACTAACTATTTAATATTTGCTAGAAAAAAACATGAATTTTTTTATTGCCAGAAAAAATACGGCAGACTATTTTTTAGTTGATAAAAAATACACAGAACTATTATTTTTTTCCTGTTTCTCCTCGTCTCCGTTACAACCGTTAACGGTATTGTGACGGCGTTACTATTTTTGAAAAAAAATCCAGAAAAAAACACAAACTATTTAATTTTTGCCAGAAAAATATATTAACTTTTTTTTCTTTGCCTAAAAAATACATAATTTTTCATTTCATATTCATTAACAATGTTAGAGATCATAACTCCTAACTTTCTCTGTTCTCTTGAACTTCATTCAAGTTTTCACTATTATTTATGATAACTAAATTCAAGAAAAAAATACATAATTAGATTAATCGATTTCCAAATTTCTCAATTAGTATTGTTAGGCTACAAGAGTTGATGTCCCACAAAATAGTTATAATCTACGATCTCGATCAAGTTTGCGTACAACAGCCCATTTGTTGATTTACACTGGCTATAAGCATCATAAAAGGTACTAAACTAAAGAGATGAATATTTTTTTGAAATGTATACAAAGGTCTACAAAGGTAGAGTTCTCATAAAATTTTAGAGAAGTGTTGATGAAGTTTCAAAATTTGTAAAGTCAGTATAAATCCAAAAACAACACTAACTGAGAAATTTGGAAATCGATTAATCTAATTGTGTATTTTTGTTCTTGAAATTAGTTATCCTAAATAGTAGTAGTGAAAACTTGAATGAAGTTCAAGAGAGCAGAGAAAGTTATGAGATATGATCACTAACATTATTAATGGAAAAATAAGAAATGAAAGTTTATGTATTTTTCAGGCAAAGAAAAAAAAGTTCATGTATTTTTTTGGTAAAAAATAAATAGTTTGTGTTTTTTTCTGGAATTTTTTTCAAAAATAGTAACGCCGTCACAATACCATTAACGGTTGTAACGGAGACGAAGAAAAAATGGAAAAAAAATAATAGTTCGTGTATTTTTTATCAACTAAAAAATAGTCTGCGTATTTTTCTGCCAACGGAAAAAATTCATGTTTTTTTCTGACAAATATTAAATAGTTGATGTTTTTTTAGGAATTTTCTCCATTTGAATTTAGACTATACACTAAATTTTAATTTAATAAAATTGTGGCAAGTATCAATGGCTTCTAAATTTTCAGAGATATATATTTTTATTATTTTTTAAATGACATGAATTTTAATATCCAATTAAATGATATTATTAATTCTAATGATAATAATAATATGAAAATATCCGTAGCTTTTAAATTTGTGTTAATATTTAAAATCTATAACTCTTATTATTTTTCCTCTTATATATATATATATGTAATTTTGTTATTATTTAATCTTGATTTTTTATTATTTTCCTCTTAATATATGTAATATTAATTATATATTCCTATATTAGTTATATATATGTGTGTACATATATATATAGTATGTAAAATAGAAGAATTGGGGAATCAAGCTGATTTGTGTAGCAAATATAAGAGAACATACTATAAAACTGTGACTAATATCAATGGCTTTAACTTTTTTGTTAATTTATGGGATATGGATTTATATGATTTTTAAAATGATATGAAATTTAATATCAAATTAAATAAATAAAAAGTAATATAGAAAATATCAGTATCTTTTAAATTTTTGTTGATCTATGGGATATGGATTTATATGATTATCAAAATGATATGAATTTTTTTTATCAAATTAAATAAACTAAAAAGTAATGTAGAAAATATCAATATCTTTTAAACTTTTGTTAGTACATCATGCAATCTAGAAATTCATATTATTTTCATCTTATGTAAGTAAAACCAACTTTCTTTTTTGACTTGTAAGGAAATCCAACTTACATATACTAATCACTCAATATACATTAATTAGTTATATAGATGGATAAATTAATCACTATTTAAATTAATTAGTATATAATGCAACATATGTACATCTCTCTCTTTTCCCGGAAAATTCTCTTCTCTCTTGTTGTTGTTTCTCCTGATAAGCCCGACTAAGTTTATCTCTTCTCTTTCTCACTAATCATTTCTCTTTAAAAACTTTCTCTCATATATAATTGCACCTTTTGATTTTAGTATATTTCTTTCATTCTCTTGTACGCATATCTATGTTAAAACGCATTTCTAAGATCATAATAATTATTGTTATTATTACGTGAGCTCAATCTTGCTTCGTTGGTTTTATTCATATCTTCAGAATCGAATTTGGTGCCTACTAGCTACTACGTTCAAATGGGAAACCAAACAAGCAAAAAGCCACAGGATGCATCGGCTAAGAGCGTGCACTACACGACGGAGCTGAGATCTTACGAGGCTGCGTGTAAAGCAGACACGGAGCTTCAATCTTTCGACACGTGTTTGCAAGCACGGACGAGTCACGTGATAAGCACGCTAGCTACGGGAGTTGAGGTTCGAGCGCTCTCGTTCGATTCCTTGAAAGAAGTGACGCAGTGTTTGTTGGAGATGAACCAAGAAGTTGTGAAAGTGATATTGGATTGCAAGAAAGACATATGGAAGAATCAAGAAATGTTTGAGCTCGTCGAAGATTACTTTGAGAACAGCTTGAAGACGCTTGATTTTTGTGCTGCTTTGGAGAAAGGCTTGCAACGAGCTCGTGAAAGTCATCTTTTGATTCTTGTTGCTCTTCAGCAGTTTGAAGATGAGAGCCTTGTTCAAGGTAACACTTTTTATGAACTTTATTTTCTTAATATTTATAATAAATTAGGGACAGGAAAAATAAAGTTTCATATTGTCTTGTCCTAANGACGGTGCTGAGATCTTACGAGGCTGCGTGTAAAGCAGACACGGAGCTTCAATCTTTCGACACGTGTTTGCAAGCACGGACGAGTCACGTGATAAGCACGCTAGCTACGGGAGTTGAGGTTCGAGCGCTCTCGTTCGATTCCTTGAAAGAAGTGACGCAGTGTTTGTTGGAGATGAACCAAGAAGTTGTGAAAGTGATATTGGATTGCAAGAAAGACATATGGAAGAATCAAGAAATGTTTGAGCTCGTCGAAGATTACTTTGAGAACAGCTTGAAGACGCTTGATTTTTGTGCTGCTTTGGAGAAAGGCTTGCAACGAGCTCGTGAAAGTCATCTTTTGATTCTTGTTGCTCTTCAGCAGTTTGAAGATGAGAGCCTTGTTCAAGGTAACACTTTTTATGAACTTTATTTTCTTAATATTTATAATAAATTAGGGACAGGAAAAATAAAGTTTCATATTGTCTTGTCCTAATCCCGTTTTACTCATATGAAAATGTATTCTCAATTGACATTTCTAATTTTGAAATCCTGGGATGGAAATTAAAAATTTTCTGTGAATACAAGTAAATTATTATTTTTAGTTGTTAAGTAATACTATATAAGTATTAAGTATATATAATCATTAAATTAATAATTCCTATTTTTTTGTTTGGGAAAAAAATCCTGTCCTAATTATTGAAGAATTTGACTTTTAACACTGATCATCTTTTGGTTCGTAGGTGGGAACGGATACAAGAAGACACTTGAAGAGCTAAAGAATTTCAAAGATGCGGAGAGTCCTTTCAACGAAGACTTCTTCAAAATGTTCCAATCTGTTTACAAACAACAGATGGTGATGCTTGAGAAGCTTCAGCTTCGTAAGAACAAGCTTGACAAGAAGCTCAAGTGCATCCATACATGGAGGAAGCTCTCCAGCATCATCTTTGTGGCTACTTTCGCTACTGTGCTCATCTGCTCTGTTGTGGCTGCAGCTATGGCAGCTCCTCCTGTG
>NC_025696.1:3008017-3031618 GCF_000633955.1 Camelina sativa | reverse complement strand
TAAAGCAGACACGGAGCTTCAATCTTTCGACACGTGTTTGCAAGCACGGACGAGTCACGTGATAAGCACGCTAGCTACGGGAGTTGAGGTTCGAGCGCTCTCGTTCGATTCCTTGAAAGAAGTGACGCAGTGTTTGTTGGAGATGAACCAAGAAGTTGTGAAAGTGATATTGGATTGCAAGAAAGACATATGGAAGAATCAAGAAATGTTTGAGCTCGTCGAAGATTACTTTGAGAACAGCTTGAAGACGCTTGATTTTTGTGCTGCTTTGGAGAAAGGCTTGCAACGAGCTCGTGAAAGTCATCTTTTGATTCTTGTTGCTCTTCAGCAGTTTGAAGATGAGAGCCTTGTTCAAGGTAACACTTTTTATGAACTTTATTTTCTTAATATTTATAATAAATTAGGGACAGGAAAAATAAAGTTTCATATTGTCTTGTCCTAATCCCGTTTTACTCATATGAAAATGTATTCTCAATTGACATTTCTAATTTTGAAATCCTGGGATGGAAATTAAAAATTTTCTGTGAATACAAGTAAATTANGGATAATTGTTGCAATTTCTATATTCCTTTTATGATTGAAAAGTGAAAACAATGGAAGACAAATCTTTTTCACATTTGAATTGAGACTATACACTAAATTTTAATTTAATAAAATTGTGGCAAGTATCAATGGCTTCTATATTTTCAGAGATATATATATATATGTATTTTTATTATTTTTTAAATGATATGAATTTTAATATCAAATCAAATAATATTAATAATTCTAATGATAATAATAATGTGAAAATAGAAGTAGCTTTTAAATTTGTGTTAATATTTAAAATCTATAATTCTTATTATTTTTCCTCTTATATATATATATATGTAATTTTATTATTATTTAATCTTGAACTTTTATTATTTTCCTCTTAATATATGTGATATTAATTATATATTCCTATATTAGTTATATATATATATATGTACATATATATATAGTATGTAAAATAGAAGAATTGGGGAATCATCAAGCTGATTTGTGTAGCAAATATAAGAGAACATACTATAAAACTGTGACTAATATTCAATGGCTCTAATTTTTTTTGTTAATTTATGGGATATGGAATTATATGATTTTTAAAATGATATGAAATTTAATATCAAATTAAATAAATAAAAAGTAATATAGAAAATATCAGTATCTTTTAAACTTTTGTTGATCTATGGGATATGGATTTATATGATTTTCAAAATGATATGAATTTTTTTATCAAATTAAGTAAACTAAAAAGTAATGTAGAAAATATCATTATCTTTTAAAATTTTGTTAGTATATACATCATACAATCTAGAATTCATATTATTTTCATCTTATGTAAGTAAAACCAACTTTCTTTTTTGACATGTAAGGAAATCCAACTTACATATATACTAATCACTCAATATACATTAATTAGTTATATAGATGGATAAATTAATCACTATTTAAAATAATTAGTATATGATGCTACATATATATGTACATCTCTCTCTCTATATATATATATGTATACAAGTTTTTGTGTTCTCTTTTGTCTCTCCCAAATCTGTTCTCTTTTACTGTGTTGTAGCCTCTGGTACGCCCGACTAAGTTATATCTTTTTCTCACTAATCGTTTCGCTCGGTCTCGACCTTTTGTTTTAGTCTATATATTCTTCTTTCATCTGTGCACGCATTTGTATGTTTTAAACGCATTGGTTGATCTGTTTTATTCATCTTCAGAATCGAATTCGGAACTGCGTTAATAATGGGAAACAAAACAAGCAAAAATTCAATGAAGACATCGGCCAAGGTCTACGCGACGGAACTGAGAGCGTACGAGGCTGCATGTAAAAAAGACAAGGAGATCCAGTCTTTCGACACGCGTATGCACGCACGGACGAGTCACCTGATAAGCATACTAGCTACGGACGTTGAGGTTCGAGCGTTCTCGTTTAATTCCTTGAAAGAAGTGATGCAGTTTTTGTTGGAGATGAACCAAGAAGTTGTGAAAGTTATCTTGGATTGCAAGAAAGACATATGGAAAGATAAAGCAATGTTTGATTACTTTGAGACTAATTTGAAGATGCAGAATTCTATGATGCTTTGGCAGACAGCATGCATTTGGATCGTAGTAATCACCATTTGATTCTTGGTGTTCTTCGGCAGTTTGAAGAAGAGAGCCTTGTTCAAGGCAAAACTTTTATTTTGTGGTTTTAAACATAGAATGGGAAAACTTAAAATAAACTTCTTACCTTTTTAATTATTTGTTATATATTTTTGGTTTTGGCAGGTGGGAACGGATACAAGAAGACACTTGAAAAGCTGAAGGATTTCGAAGACGCACAGAATCCTTTTGGCGAAGACTTCTTCAACATGTTCCAATCTGTTTACAAACAACAGATGCTAATGCTTGAGAAGCTTCAGCTTCGTAGGAACAAGCCCGACACATGCTCCAGCATCATCTTCGTGGCTACCTATGCCACGGTGCTCATCTGCTCTGTTGTGGCTGCGGCTATGTCCGCTCCTCATGTGGCTCCGGGTCTCGCTGCTCCAGTGCCACTCGGTACCATGGGGAAATGGATCGACTTGCTGTGGAAGAACTATGAGAAAGCACTCAAAGAACATAAAGACGTGATCACTTCGATGCAGCCAGGGACATATCAATGGCTTTAATTTTTTTGTTAATTTATGGGATATGGATTTATATGATTTTTAAAATGATATGAAATTTAATATCAAATTAAGTAAATAAAAAGTAGTATAGAAAATATCAGTATCTTTATATTTTTGTTTATCTATGGGATATGGATTTATATGATTTTCAAAAAGATATGAAATTTTTTATCAAATTAAATAAACTAAAAAGTAATGTAGAAAATATCAATATCTTTTAAAATTTTGTTAGTATATATATACATCATACAATCTCGAATTCATATTATTTTCATCTTATGTAAGTAAAACCAACTTTCTTTTTTGACATGTAAGGAAATCCAACTTACATATATATAAATCACTCAATATACATTAATTAGTTATATAGATGGATAAATTAATCACTATAAATTAATTAGTATATGATGCAACATATACATCTCTCTCTCTCTCTCTCTCTCTCTATATATATATATATATACAAGTTTTTGTGTTCTCTTTTATCTCTCCCAAATCTGTTCTCTTTTACTGTGTTGTTGCCTCTGGTACGCCCGACTAAGTTATATCTTTTTCTCACTAATCGTTTCGCTCAGTCTCGACCTTTTGTTTTAGTGACAGACGTTTGGAGGACATTTGGCACCAATAGCTCAACACTCGATCTTGTTCCCTAGGACAGGAAATCGTGAGAGTTCCAAGGGTGGAAAAGACAAAGATGCTCAGTTGCCCCAACAAACAGAAGAGAAACCACAACTATTTTTGAATAAATTCCACACAGAAATGGCGGAATGACGAGCAAAAGGTCTATGCTTCAAGTGTGATGAATTCTTCACACGATGGCATGTTTGCAAACCAGTCCTTTTTCAAATCACGGTTGTCAATGATGGAGCTAATCAGGACGACGAACCAATTAAAGAGGAGGACATGCCATGAGCTGAAGCTTGAGGACAAACTTCAAGTGGAGGAGGGGAGTAATGATACGATCATAGGCTTTTGATATATTATTAGGATTATATAATTATGGCTTTATTCCTTTTAAGTTAGATTTAAAGTTTTCATAATTTTCTTTTGATAGACATAGGTCGGTTTGTAAGGTCCTATATAAGGACCCTCTTATGCTAATGAGAATTTTAAGCTTCCAACAATTAACCTAATTCTCCAAAGAGAGACTTGGGTTAAAAGGGAAGTTAGTTTTCAATCTATTGTTCTTAAGTTTAAGCAACAGGTGTGATAACAAGATCTAAGGCCAAGGCTTTGGCTCATAACACTCATGGGACATGAAACTGGCACTATGATAAAGTTATGAAACAAGCACATTTCCATGAGAAAAGACTTATCAACTGCTTAAAAGATAAGTTAGCAGTTCTCATTCTTCAACACCTGAATGATGAAGACTATAAATAATAGTACAGATTCTCTCTGAGTTTTAACTATCATTTAATGTTCAATAACTCAAAACTACTGTTTATGATAATTGTTGCAATTTCTATATTTTTTTATTATTCAAAAGTGAAAACAATGAAAGAATCTTTTTCACATTAGAGACTATAGTAACTAAATTTTAATTTAATAAAATTGTGGCAAGTATCAACGGCTTTTAAATTTTCAGAGATATGGATTTATGTGAGTTTTTAAATGATATGAGTTTTAATATCAAATTAAATTTTAATAATAATACTAATCAATGATAATTAATAATATGAAAATATCAGTAGCTTTTTTTTTGTTAATATTTAAAATCTAAAATTAGATTATTTTTCCTCTAATATATGTATATTAACCACTAATTATATATTAATATATTAGTTATAGATATGTATATATATAGTATGAAGTATATATATAGTATAAGTTTATTTCTCGTCTCTCCCAAATCTGTTTTCTTTAACAGTGTTGTTGCCTCCTCTGGTACGCCCGACTAAGTTTATCTTTTTCTCACTAATCATTTCTATCAGTCTCGATCTTTTGGTTTAGTCTATAGATTATTTGTTAAACGCATTTTTACTATTGAGACAATCTGTCTTATTCATCTTCAGAATCGAACTTGGAACTGCGTTAATAATGGGAAACAAATCAAGCAAACATTCAAAGACAAAGGCTATTGATACCAAAAAAAAAAAGACATCGGCTAAGATCTATGCAACGGAATTTAAAACGTACGAGGCTGCATGTAAAGAAGACACGGAGATCCAGTCTTTCGACAGGCGTATGCACGCACGGATGAGTAACGTGATAAGCACGCTATCTACGGGCGTTGACGTTGAGGGTCGAGCACTCTCGTTCGATTCCTTGAAAGTAGTGACGGAGAGTTTATTGGACATTAACCAAGAAGTTGTGAAAGTGGTAATAAATTGCAAGAACGACATATGGAAACATAAAGAAGTGTTTGAGCTCGCTGTAGATTTCTTTGACAATAGCACGAAGACACTCGACTTCTGTTATGCTTTGGAGGAAAGCATGTGTCTGGTTGGTAGTAATCACCAGTTGATTCTTTCTGCTATTCGGCAGTTTGAAGAAGAGAGCCTTGTCCGAGGCAAAACTTTTTATATCTTCCTCTTTTTTTTTTTTTTAATGGTTTTAAGTTTTAACCCACCTTAAATTACTAGGATGGGAAAATATATTTATGTAACTTTTATTTTTGTTTTACGTACTTTGTAACACTTTGTTTTCTGGTTTTGGTTGGCAGGAGGGAACGGATACAAGAAGACACTTAAAGAGCTGAAGAAATTCAAAGACGCAAAGACTCCTTTTGGCGAAGACTTCTTCAAGATGTTCCAAATCGAACAACAAATGCTGATGCTTGAGAAGCTTCAGATTCGTTCGAAGAGGCTCGACATTAAGCTCAAGCGCATCCGCACATGGCGAGAAATCATCTTCGTGGCTACCTACGCCACTTTGCTCATCTGCTCTGTTGTGGCTGCGGCTATTGCGGCTCCTTCTGTGGCTGCGGCTCTCGCTTCTGTCATAGTGCCAATGGGTGCCATGGGGAAATGGCTCCACTCGCTGTGGAAGAAATATGAAGCAGTTAAAGGACAGAAAGACATGTTCTTTTGGATGCAGGTAGGGACGTTTGTAGCAGTGAAGGATTTGGATAATATCCGATTATTGATCCAACAGTTGGACAAGGAGATCAAGAGGATGGTGACGAGTGCGGAATCTGCGGTGGAGCATCATGATACAGTCAAGATTCAAATCCATGAGATTGAGAAGGTTCTTTTGGTGTTTAAGAAGAAGATAGAAGAATTGGGGAATCGAGCTGATTTGTGTAGCAAAGATATTATAAAAGCAAGGGAGGTGGTTTTCAATAAGGTCATCCATCATACCTGAAATGGTTGTAGCAGCAACTGAACAAAACAAACAAACAAAGAATAGTACATATTCTAGCTATCTTGAGTTTTACTATCAATATGTTCAATAATAATTCAAAACTCCTATCTAATATAATAAAGTAGGCTTACACCCTCTAAAGATACCCTATCTAAATGCCACGTGTCACATCTATATTCTCTGATTTTTTTTTGGATCTCATCCTATTTTTAATGGGCTTTTACTCGACATTTATCTCGTATCTCAGCCTATTGTTAATGTCCTAAAACTAGACGTTTGTCTCATATCTCTTCCTTTTGTTAATGGTTTGAAACTGTATGGGTCACACAAAATTTCTCGCCTTCCCAAACCGAAACCGACGGGATCTCCGACTTCAGTCTTCTCCTCTTCCTCACCTCTCTCTCTCTTCCCCACCCTCCCCCTTATCTGTTCAACTCCGCGAGATTTCTATTCAGCCCACTCGAAGTGACTCTCGACGCCTCAATTCCATTGGATAGAGGAAAATGAGGTAAATTTCACTGTTTTGGGCCGATTTTGAATAGGCAGAATTGAGTAATGCAAGTATGTGGCGGAATTGAGAATCGAAAAAATTGTGTCTTTTTTGGCTTTTTCGTTTGTTCAATTTAGGTTCTTGAGCTTAAAATTAACATAATATAATAAAGTAGGCTTACACCCTCTAAGGATACCCTATCTAAATGCCACGTGTCACATCTATATTCTCTGATTTTGTTTTTCGATCTCATCCTATTTTTAATGGGCTTTTGATAAAGTAGGCGTACACCCTCTAAGGATACCCTATCTAATAAAGTAGGCTTACACCATCTAAGGATACCCTCTAGGGAAATTGAGAACTTTCCTTTTTCTTTTTGGATAAGAAAAGTTTCTCTTCATGATCTCATCTTGAATCTTCCATTCAAGATGTTCATTCAGCTAAGCAGCCGCCACTTGGCTTGTCCAAATCAGCCTTAAGCTTTTGTACTCAAACTCTTCAACTCAGCTTCTTGTACTACTTCTTGTATTAACGTCGGACTAGTACAAGAACTGCTTCAGACGTTTGATACAACCTCTGATACATCTAACAACAAGGTTCTTGATTCAACACCTTATCTTTTCGGCTTTGTGTTAATCACTGTGTCAGCATAATCACCAAATACTACTTAAGCTCTGCTCTACCAGCATTTGTATTAAGTAATACTTCATTCTCTTTGTCAAGTAATACTTCAACTTCTGTGTCAACTCTTCCCGCATTTGTATCATGTAATGCATCAGCCTATGTACACGTTCTGTCTTGTTTTAGTAGAGAATCCATGACATGTTTTAAGCCTTATAAAACTTCAATCAACACAACATCTTCAAATTTCTTCTCGGTCCTGAGCTTAGAAAAAGCAGCAGGTTTCTTCTTCTTCCATTCACTGTGAACTTCACTGGAAAACCCATCTCTTGCAGCCTCCATGGCAGGAGCAAAGGCCTCTACAATTGATAGTCCATCTCTATTAAATGATTCAACTTTCTCCCCAGATCGAGAAGGAGATTGAGATCACCGGGATGGTGAAGAGTGCGGAGTTCGCTGTGGAACATAACGAAGTCAAGATTGGGATTGATGATATCAAGAAGAAACTTGAGGTGTTTAAGAAGAACGTAGAGGAATTGGGGACTCAAGCTGATTTGTGTAGCAGAAATATTAGAAGGGCAAGGACAGTGATTCTTCAAAGGATCATCAAGCATCCTAATAATGCTAGTAGCAGCAACTGAGCAACACAAACAAAAAAACTAGACCAGTTTCTCTCTTCTTGAACACCTGAATGATGAAGACTATAAATAATAGTACAGATTCTCTCTGTGTTTTTACTATCAATCAATGTTCAATAACTCAAAACTACTGTTTATGATAATTGTTGCAATTTCTATATTCTTTTTATGATTGAAAAGTGAAAACAATGAAAGAATCTTTTTCACATTAGAGACTATAGTAACTAAATTTTCATTTAATAAAATTAAATTGTGGCAAGTATCAATGGCTTTAAAATTTTCAGAGATATGGATTTATGTGAGTTTTAAATGATATGAGTTTTAATATCAAATTAAATTTTAATAATAATACTAATTAATTAATAATAATAATATGAAAATATCAGTAGCTTTTATTTTATTTTTGTTAATTTTAAAATCTAAAATTAGATTATTTTTCCTCTAATATATGTAAATATATATATAGTATGAAGTATATATATATGTATACAAGTTTATCATTTTCTCACTAATCATTTCTATCAGTCTCGATCTTTTGTTTTAGTCTATAGATTCTATGTTAAACGCATTTTTACTATAAGAAAATCTGTCTTATTCATCTTCAGAATCGAACTTGCAACTGCGTTAATAATGGGAAACAGATCAAGCAAACATTCAAAGAAAACGGCTGTTGATACCAAAAAAAAAAAGAAGACATCGGCTAAGATCTATGCAACGGAATTTGAAACGTACGAGGCTGCATGTGAAGAAGACACGGAGATCCAGTCTTTTGACAGGCGTATGCACGCACGAATGAGTAACGTGATAAGCACGTTATCTACGGACGTTGAGGGTGGAGCGGTCTCGTTCGATTCCTTGAAAGTAGTGACGGAGAGTTTATTGGACGTGAGCCAAGAAGTCATGAAATTTGTATTGGATTGCAAGAAAGACATATGGAAACATAAAGAAGTGCTTGAGCTCGCTGTAGATTTCTTTGATAATAGCACGAAGACGCTCGACTTCTGTTATGCTTTGGAGGAAAGCGTGTGTTTGGTTGGTAGTAATCACCAGTTGATTCTTTCTGCTATTCGGCAGTTTGAAGAAGAGAGACTTGTCCGAGGCAAAACTTTTTATATCTTCCTCTTTTTTTTTCGTGGTTTTGACCCACCTTAAATATACTAGGATGGGAAAAAATGCTTATGTAACTTTCATTTTTTATGTTTTACGTACTTTGTAACACTTTGTTTTCTGTTTTTTTGGTTGGCAGGAGGGAATGGATACAAGAAGACGCTTAAAGAGCTGAAGAAATTCAAAGACGCAGAGACTCCTTTTGGCAAAGACTTCTTCAAGATGTTCCAAATCGTTTACGAACAACAAATGCTGATGCTTGAGAAGCTTCAGATTCGTACGAAGAGGCTCGACAATAAGTTCAAGCGCATCCGCACATGGCGAAAAATCGCCAGCATCATCTTCGTGGCTATCTACGCCACTTTGCTCATCTGCTCTGTTGTGGCTGCGGCTATTGCGGCTACTGCAGTGGCTGCGGCTCTCGCTTCTACCATAGCTCCAATGGGTGCAATGGGGAAATGGCTCCACTCGCTGTGGAAGAAATATGAGAATGCAGTTAAAGGACAGAAAGACGTGTTCTTTTCGATGCAGGAAGGGACGTTTGTAGCAGTGAAGGATTTGGATTATATCCGGTTATTGATCCAACAGTTGGACAAGGAGATCAAGAGGATGGTGACGAGTGCGGAAACTGCGGTGGAGCATCATGATACAATCAAGATTCAGATCCATGAGATTAACAAGGTTCTTTTGGTGTTTAAGAAGAAGATAGAAGAATTGGGGAATCGAGCTGATTTGTGTAGCAAAGATATTATAAAAGCAAGGGAGGTGTTTTTCAATAAGGTCATGCATCATACCTGAAATGTTAGTAGCAGCAACTGAACAAAACAAACAAACAAAGACTAGTACATATTCTAGCTATCTTGAGTTTTACTATCAATATGTTCAATAATTCAAAATTACTATTTATGATAATTTTTGCAATTTCTCTATTCTTTGATGATTGAAAACAATGGTAGACAAGTCTCTGTCACATTTGAGACTATGATCAGTAACTAAATGCTTCGGCCCATGCGTTTGTATCAGTAATTTCCAAGCACAAAGACAAGTATCTCTGCCACTTGGACTAAACCATATTCAAAAGCTAAAAACTCCACCTCTCTTTTCTGTCTATGGAGAGACTTGTAGAAAAAAGAAACATGCGTAGTATAAAGCTAATTAAACTACCAAAATCAGATCCCTATAACCTATCAATATGGATGAGAGTGGGCTAATATACTAAAAGTCTTAAAGGAACTCAAAAGTACAAAACTATAGATCATGAGTTTGGGATCTGAAAACTAGCTAGGGCAAAGGAACTGTACGCGATAGGAGTACTCAAACTGACCAAACACCTAATTAGGTAATATGTTAATTAATTTTAAATTTTTTAATAAAATTACATATTAACTTTAATATATAATTGTGAAAATATCAATGGCTTTTAAATTTTTGTTAATTTATGGGATATGGATTTATATGATTTTTAAAATGATATGAAATTTAATATCAAATTAAATAAATAAAAAGTAATGTAAAAATATCAATATCTTTTATAAATTAGTTAATATATACATCATACAATCTAGAATCTATACTATTAATTGGGGAGTACAAAATAAGATTTTGGAAAGAAAAAAAAACATATCATATATCCATGTTACCAAACAGGTCCAATTGCTTATATAATTAAAATAAAAAAAAAAATAAACAATATATGGTAAACAAAATGGTTTAAAGTTGTTACCGTAAAAGCAAATTATTAAATTTGAAATTGTATATATAAATGGTTTTAGATTTTGAGATATTTATAGAAATCTAATTTAATATTTGAATATTATCTTTTATTTTAGATTTTTAAATTTTCTTAACCAAAAAAAAACTATGTTAATTAATTTATCTTAATACATATGGAAAAAACAGAAAAAAAAAAGAAAACCTTAGTATATATTAACTATATATCTATACTATTAAAAATATGAAAACCTAAGTATAGATGCGTATACAAACAGATTTTTTTCAAAAAATGAATATAATCAATTTGTTCTATATATAAGAAAATCACAATTCAATTCTACAGCCATATAAATAGAACCGATAATTACTCAATATCTTTGAAAGCTAATTAAAGTTTGGTTCCATAATAATCAAAGAATTAAAATTGAAAATTATATATTTATAAATATGTAAACATATTAGATTTGGTTTCATATTGTGAGATATTTACAGAAATAACAAATCAATTTAATACAATTAGATAAAAACAAATAATTATTTAGTTTAGATTTTGCAATATTTCCTAAACGAAATTTAAGAATTAATCATGATTAGTATAGATAGAAAGAATTAAAAATCAAAAATTTATACATGTAAAAAAAATTAATTTGATTATATATTAAAAGATATAGAAAAGTGTATGTAGAGTTTCAAATTGGCTAAATATATTTATAATATTAAAAGAGAAATATTTTTCACTATATAGTCATAGAGTTCTCTATTATTAAATGTAATGTCATTCAAGTTAGAACAAAAAAAAAAAATGGTAGTTTGGTCAATATAAAAACTTAAAAACCCGCGGATCCTAAAGTGATCCGGTTCGTTTGTAGTCGGGTTAAATAAAAAATATGTGGATCCTATGCTATCCGGTAGGGCTGGGAAAAATATGAGAACCCGAAAATTTAACCCGAACCCGATTAAAAATACTCGATCCGAACCCGAATCTGAACTTTAAAAATATCCAATTGGATGCTTTTTATAAATGAAATGGGTACCCGAACCCGATTGAGTATATCCGAACACCCGAACAAATACCCAAAACTATCCAAAGTTATATATATTTAACAATAGGTTGAGTTAATTTACAAGTTTTGCAAATAATTTTATAATCACTATTACAACTTACTAGATAAATTAGTTTTCATTTTTAAATATGTCAATTTTCATATGTTAATTTAGATAAATTATATAGTTTTAATTTTGAATTTGATATTGTAAGAAGTCAAAAATTATCGGCTTGTGAATTTGATATTTTGTTATTTAGAATTGTCCTTTTCTTTTAATGAATTCAATTTGGTTTGATAACTTTGATTTTTTTATTTATTTATGATTATAATCATTTTTAATGAATTTGGATTGATTTAGGGATCTTTTACTTTGGTTTGGATTAAAAAATTACAAATCCGATCCGAACTCGAAATATAATTTGAGACTTTGGGTGAAACCCGAAAATACTTAAACCCGATGGGTGTTTATCCGAACCCGACCCGAAATCTAAAAATATCCGAATGAGTCTTATGTTTCTAAACCTGAAAACCCGAAAACCCGAAATACCTGACCCGAAACCCGAAAGGGTACCCGAATGTCCACCCCTACTATCCGGTTTGAAAAGATTCAGATCCTACCCAGTAGGGGTAAAATAATAATACTAACTACAAGCATATTTAATCCCTAAAATCAATCAAACTATTTAATGCATTTAAATGAAACTATCCAATTACAAACAACTAATTTAAAATTCAAATTTATAAAAAGTAAATTTGTTATTATCAAAATCGGGCAATTAAATTTAAACTTATATATGTAAACATATTTAATTTAGTTATATATTTTGAGATATTTACGGAAACAATAAATATATTTAAATTATGATTTTCTATTATTTTCCTAAAATCTATATATCAAACTTAAATGAACGAAATTGAAGATAATGACGAATATCTTTTTGTGTTAATATATTAAAATATTTTGTGTTAGGAAATCCTAACTAATCTAATCACTATATAAGACATATCAAACTCTTCCATTTCATTCATTCACAAATATGTTTTCGAGCATCAAAGTTTTGAGTTTTGAATTTTCTAACTTTTATTTTTCATATTGGTTTTAAGTGTTTCAGATTTGGAACTCTTCAGAAACATGTGAAACATAAAACTCAAGATTGTAAAACTTTTAAAATAATGGTGCAGGTGAAAGGATCAAATATTTCTAATCGATTTTTTCTTATCATTCTTTTTTAATTATTTTTTTGTTTTTATATGTTAGTAGATATATACATTAACTATAATAGTGTATTATTTTTATGCTCCATGATTATATTGTTACATGTTGTCTATTAGGTGAATTGAAAGGAAGGATTTTGAAGCATGTCATACTTGAGAATGGAGAAACTATAATCTATTGATTTTTTTTTTTCATTTTCAAGAGTCTGAGACACTGTAATTAGTTGAGTTGTATAGGTTTATATTATGGATTTCTATTACTATAGTATTTACATGTTCTTAAGCAGAAAAAAATTAGAACAAATTTCAACCGTTGATATATATTTTCTAACAAATTGCTTACAAACCGGAGGATGATTTCGATCTTGGTTCATGAAAGTTCTCGGTATACTTTGAAAGCAAGAGATCTTAGAAGGGTGCAAAATTCAAATTTAAAATTAGAATGATCAAAACTATTTATCTTTTGTGAACTTTGTTTAAATTAGAGGTTTACATGAAAAAATACATGAGGGACTAAAATTGAAATTGGTAAGAGCCATTTGGAATTATTTTAGTTTCGGATTGACATTTCATTTTTTTCTTTACTTTACTTAAAATTTGTAATAAATTTTGAGACATCAAAAATGAAATTTGACTTATATATTCTGCTCACATTATTATTCATTTTTTTTCTGTTTTTATGTTATAAAGTTCTCAACTGTTTCTTAAAAACAATATTGAAATTATATAAGATTTTTTGTCTACAAATAATATTTACAAAAACACAGAATTCTCATAAGAAAAACAATCTACCCTTTTTTGTGTGCATAATGTTGATGGTGGTTACTGTGTTTGTAAATTAGTTTATTAATTATCCTTTAATAAATCGATCAAATAATTACATCCACTACGAAATATTTGTGATCAAGAATTCCCAAAACTGAAAATAACCACAAAGCAACCAAAAGAAACTTTGTGATCCTTACTATTTATAATTAAAAGCAACATAAACTCTCACCTATATATATA
The DNA here is from genome assembly GCF_000633955.1 of Camelina sativa. Classification (NCBI taxonomy): domain Eukaryota; kingdom Viridiplantae; phylum Streptophyta; class Magnoliopsida; order Brassicales; family Brassicaceae; genus Camelina; species Camelina sativa. Next base: position 3,017,796 of record NC_025696.1, on the reverse strand, counting down.
ATGATATACCTTTAGAACGTATTATAAATAATTATTATATCTAACTTTTAATGATATACCTTTAGAACGTATTATTATTATTTTATTTTGAGCTAATTTTCCTGTTTTAAAAACCCCCGTCTAACACCGATTACGCCCCGCAAAATCGCTAGGCCCACCCTCTCCGCCTCGATTAATGACTAATCCCCACCTAGCATCGATTATCCAATTATACCTGTTTAATTTGGTTATAACTCGTCTAATCCGATTACTTTCCGCTGAATTTTGTATATAATGATTATTTTCAAAACCAAATATAAATCAAATATTTTTTTTGTTATTTGGACATTTAAATTAAGAGTTTATGATGTTTTACAATAATTAATGTACAAACTTTTAATGAAAATCATAATTTTTTTTTAAAAAATACGTTTTTATGTGTTTACCGTAATTTTAAAGACAATACTACAGTTTTATATCTTATTTGATATTTTTATTTTAACATAAACAGAATTATACATATATTTAAAACTATATATTTTTATTTTATTATTCATTTAATAAAATAACCCTAAAACTAGTCCCCGATTAATTCCCATTTAATCTCTGATTTTCTTGTTAGGCGCTAGGCCCATCCTGACCGCCCGACTAGCGCCTAGCAATTTCTAGAACATGGAATTATCTATTTATTTTCCTTGAAAACATTATTTTATTTTTGAATTATATCGACGCTTACAATCTTATATGTAACATGTTTTTTAAAAGGCATTAAAGTGTGTTTTACAATATTAAAATTTTAAAAACAAAGAAACGTAATGCAATATAGATGAACCAGACATAAAATAATAAGAATAAAAAAGTCAACTAATTTTGTAATATTGTTTTATTATATGATATAGAAATATACTATTAACTATATTTGTGTCTGTCCCAAATAGTATTTTGGTAATTTTTGTATTAGTTCCATCCCGTTTTCAATCGGAAATAATTTTTTTTGTCTAATATCAGAAATGTCATATATCGAGAATCTTCACTATTGGAAATGCATTCTCTATACAACTAGAATTCAGGTACAAGATGAAACATGAATTACATCCACTCCGAAATATTTGTATCAAACATGTTTTAATTATTTTTATAGTTTTTTACATACACTCTTATGTCTTTTTTTAAAACAAAAGTTATAATATAAATGCTATATCAAGTTATTATTTTTGGGTACTTGGTGTACTAATCGGTTCTCAAATTTGTAACCCTCACCGACCCAAAACTGATAGTACCCGAACTTAAACCGAACCCATATATTGAAAAATACCTAATAATTCTATTTTTCAAAACCCGTTTAACCAAACTTGATCAGGTAATATCCCAACCTAAACGGGTTACCCGAAAGTCCAACCCTACTAAAAATAGATTTGCAAAAATAATCCGTATATACATTCTATATTGCAAATCTGATTACAAATTTAGTTTTTGAAATTAACCCCGCACGTACGTGCGGGTCCGAACCTAGTCCTTATTATTTTCATCTTATGTAAGTAAAACCAACTTTCTTTTTTGACATGTAAGGAAACCCCAACTTACATATATTAATCACTCAATATACATTAATTAGTTATATAAATATTTAAATTAATCACTATTTAAATTAATTAGTATATGATGCCAACATATATATCTATATGAAAGATGAAATTTCTTGAACTGAGAGATTACTACGCAATTTTTAATTTTGGAAAACAGGTCTTTGTGTTGTGATTACTTACAGAGAAGACGAAGATTTGGTCATAACAAATCATCTAGCTTTTGCCTTGTGATGCCTTTGATACCTAGCTACGTTATTAACACTCGTTTCCCTGCAGTGAAAAGAATCAACACATTGAATTCTGGTGCATTGTCGAGTTCCAACTTCAGTAGCACCTTGTTGTTCAAAAAAAAAGAAGGGAGTATTGGTTAAAGGATAGAGATAAACTTCTAACAGAAGAAAATAAAGAAACGATACCTTCAGGTCTGTTTGCTCTCTCCATCTCTCTCTCTCTCTCTCTCTCTCTCTCTCTCTCTCTCTCTCTGTCTTTCTCGTCGCCATCGGACTCGGACAAACATCAAACAGTGTCCCTGCAGTGATAAGAATCAGCACATTAGAAGAAAAACTATAACAAGAGACAAGACAAAGACCTAATTTACCTTTGAATCAAGCAATTTGATGTTGTTTTACGTAAATCCAATCTTAAACCTAGACCTTTATAAATCTTACCTCTAAAGTATAAATACCAGGTAGTCTAAACTTTCATAATCCTCAAAGTAATCACAGAGTTCTACATTTTGATTCTCCACTTGAGAAACTTCCGTTGAAGCTGCTATTGAAGATGTCTCTGCATTATGATTAGTCAATGAAATTGTTTGAAGATGAAGCCCCTGCAACGATAAGAAAATGAAATCTTTGTACACTAATAAAACAGATCCATCAAGCTATGAGTCTGTTATAAAGTGATGAAGGGTATTTACCTTGAATTATGGCAGAGATTTGGGAAACTTTTTTGTGGTGCAGGCAAAAGCTGGTGCTATGGGGTGAAGTCCTTGCTGATTTTGAAACAATAATTGGCTTCCATGTCTTAATTTTCCATTATTTAGCTTTTTCCTTGTGATGGCTTTTATTTTGATGAATCATATTGCTAGTGCTAGCCAAGTATTTAACACTCGTTTCCCTGCAGTGAAAGAAATCAACACATTAAAAAATACTATAATAAGAAGAACGTGAGACCATGGTGGTTATTAAGAATGTCAACTACCTTTATACATTTTTATGATTACTGCGGCCTTTGGCATGAGACAATTATGGCGCCTTGTTGTTCAACAAAAAAAAAAAAAACAGAATCATTGGGTAGACAAGGATGAACTCGAAACAGGACAAAGAAAAGAAAAGAAAATCTGAGAGGAATTTGAGATTACTTACAGAGCAAGAAAAGGGGTATTCCATGGTCTTGGTCAAAATCCCTAACACTTCAGTAGCACCTTGTTGTTCAAAAAAGAAAAAGAAAAAAGAAGGGAGTATTGGTTAAAGGATAGAGATAAACTTGAAGCAGAAGAAAATAAAGAAAAGAATAAAATTTTGAGATGACTTACAGAGCAATAAGAAGAGGATTTATTTTCCATCGTTTGGGTCCATAAGTCAGCATCGTCCTTAACATCAATGGGAAGAAAGTGAACCTCCATATACCTTCATCATCTAGAGAAGCTGCACCAACAAAACCAAAAAGTTTTAGTCTCACTTATGGATGGGGACTACTGAAGCAAACGTATCGAGTGCTTGTGAGTATTGGAACTACTTGCCTGAGTAAAGGCAAAAATTCAAATGAGATTTGGAACATGCACACGCACACGCCTGATTCACCCAAAAGAAACAAACAAACCCATTACAAAGCAAATTCGAGTGAGTTTTATGGAAGCGGACAAGGGAAGAAAGACCTGTATTACCTTTAAAAATCGGTTTGATGTTGTCACTGTAAGAACGACCACCCGCGACCATTTTTGGTCTGAATCTACGTCATCCTCCAAATAATCTGGCTGGAACACACGAACACACACCTGTTTCACCCAAAAGAAACCAACAAACCCATTATTTAAGAGAACCATATACAAAGAAAAGGTAAACTCTTATTTCAAAAACAAAAACATTCACAAGCCAAATAAAGATAACAGAAGAGTTAAGGAATCATAGAGTTTAAACCTGTGGAAGGGAATTGTTGGGATGAGGGAATGACAAGTACCTTAATGTTCAACGGGTGCTTCTTTGAATTTTGGTGCCTTGTCGAGTTTCAACTTCAGTAGCACCTTGTTGTTCAACAAAAAAAAAAGAAAAAGGGTCATTGGGTAGTCAAGGATGAACCTGAAACAGGAAGAAGAAAAGTAAAACATGGAGGAATTTGAGATCACTTACAGAAAGCAAGAAGAGGAGTACTCCATGGTTTAGGTCATAATCCTTCACACTTCAGTAGCACCTTGTTGTTCAAAACAAAACAAAAGTATTGGTTAAGGGAGATAGACAAAACATGAAACAGAAGAAAGTAAAGAAAAGGAAAAAACTTTAGGATGGCTTACATAGCAATAAGAAGAGGACTTCTTTGCCATCGTTTTTGTCCATAACTCAGCATCATCCTAAACATTAATGGGAAGGAAGTGAACCACCATAAATATATATCTCCATCATCTAGAGAAGCTGCAACAACAAAACCAAATATTCTCAATCTCACTTATGGATGGGACTACTGAAACGTACTAAGTGCTTGTGAGTAATGGAACGACGTGCCTGAGTAAAAGGCAAAACATTCAGATTAGAGTTGGAACACGAACACGCACGCACACACCTGTTAAACCAAAACAAAAGTAATAAACAAACACATGAATTAAAAAGCAAATTGGACTCAATTTTATGGAAGCGGACAAGGAAAGACTTATCGATATGTTACCTTCCTCCGGCAACCGTTATAGGTCTGAATATACTTGGTACTGTCCTTGGAAAAAAAGATCTGAGTCAACGTCGTCGTCAGGGTTGGAACACATTAACAGTTTAACACACACCTGTTCCGTTTCAACACCTCAAAAGAAGCAACAAACCAATTGATTTAATAAACAAAAACAGAGCGTTTGTTTCAAAAGCAAAACATTCACACATCTTTGTAATAGTAGAAAGAGAATAATCAAAATCGATTTGTAGAGTTGAGAAAGAGATATCTCTCTCTCTCTCTCTCTCTCTTTCTCTCGTGGCCTTGCGATGGCTATGATTTTTGCTGAATGAGACTCGGACAATCATTGTTACCCTGCAATGACAAGAATCAACACAATTAGAAAGAAAGCAAAAAAAACCTAGATATTACCTTCTTTGAATCGAACAGTTTAATGTTGTTTTTACTGTAAGAGCACGTCGGACAGACGGACACCGTTTTTGGTGTTCTGAATCTTCATCGTCCAAACAAATAAATCTGAGTAAATAATCATCGTCCTCCTGGTTGGGAACACGAAATCGAACACACAACTCATTATTAAAAAAGCCAAACTCTGATTTTTAAAAAGCAAAAAAAAAAAAAAAAAAAAAANTCAAAATCGAAGAAGAACACGAAACGATTACCTCGTCTTCTTGACTTGTTCTTCATGTCGCCGCCGCTACTAGAAGAATCGAACTCTCTCTCTCGCGCTCTCATTCTCTCTCGTCGCTCACTCTTTCTCGTCGCTCACTCTCTCTCTCTCTCTCAATTGAAGAGTCTGTGATCCCTATAATTTTGCGTTGTCCAGATACTGAGTGAGAGTCGTCAAATATTTATAAACAAAAGAGGCGAAAACAAAGAAAGGAAAAAGGAATCCTATTTTTTCCTTTTTGTTGTAATGTAAAAAGGCAAAAGGAAATAACCCTAATAGTAAATCACTTTCATAGGCTAATAAAAGCCCAACATATATTACACAAGCCCAATATAGGCCCAAATAGAAAGTTGTCAATGTTGCATTAATGACGTTTCTATACTCTGTTTCTCTGGCCGTAGGAGCCTTTTGATGGAATAAAACTATAAACGTTAGTTATTCAACATTTAGGATTAAGCCTTATAGTATAAGGTTTTCTGAAAATAAATTATTACAGTATTTGCTTGACGTTCAAGCAGATTAAAAGTGGAACCAAAAAGATTACAAGTTGACAACAATACTAACCCAAACCATTAAGTTACATGTCCATTTGGAAGCTAGTAGAAGATTAAATATACCTAAACACACTAAAATTTTGTAACTCATTAAAGTACGCTCTTGAAATCTTCTATTAGGCATCACTGAAACCATAAGTTACAATCGGAGATGATAAGCAATAAGAAGCCAATACGTGATTGATTTCAATTTTCTGAACCCAATTTAATTAACCTCACAACAAACAATTTATTGCCGTAGGGAAGAATATGATATGTTGGAGAAGGGAACCTTGGGAAAGAAGAAACCAAGTTGATGCAGCTTAATATATGTGAATCAGAAATCATTTTCATTCAAACACTTTTTTCAACCCCTGTGTAGTTTCTAGCTAGCCTCTGTAGCCACCGAACAGTAAATCAATCTTTAGCAAAAACCATCACAATTCTTGGGGAATTTTGTTTTCGATCATTAACAATCTTTTTTTAGTGTTTATAGTGTTATATTTTGATATTTCTTACCCAATAACGAAGAAAAATAAATAACAGATTTTTAATAATGTTAAAATTTTCAAAATTTCACTCTTATCCGGGCGAGCTGATTTCTTAGTAATAATAATAACATTGCATCATTTTATTCAAATTTTAAATCTTAACATGAATCATAACATTCCTCAATGAGTAGCCGGATTTAAAATGAAGAAAAATTATTAATCTCCCTTTTTACAATTGTGTACCAAGAATTAAAGTGAAAATTTGAAAACCTTTTAAAAGGTTAACACGTGTTTTCTATATTTTTACACTGATTTTGTGGATTGATGAGTAGATATGTACGATGAAAGAAAACCTTTCAAGTCATGCTTAACACCAAAACATCTCTTGTTAATTTAGTCATTAAAATGAGTAAGTTTTGAGCTGTGACAACATTTATTTTTCTTGCAATTGTGTACAAAACAAATTAAAGTGAAAACCTCTTTTTTAAAAAAGATAACTTGAATATTAATGTTTTGACGTGCGATTCAATTGTATTCAAAGAACTAAACTACTAATACCGTGTAGGATGAAAGAAACTCTGTAAAAATCATGCTTGGTATCCAATAATCTATATTCTAATTGGCTAATAATTTTAGTAAGTCTTTAACGCGTGTAACTACTGATACTTCTCGTTAAACTAAAAGTTAAACTTAATCAACAAGTTAAACTAAAGTCACCCTCTCACAACGTTGGTAACAAAGTCTTGATCAGAATCATTCCTCTATAAATACATCACATACATATGTGTTTTTCGTCACCAAACATATTTTAATTATCATTAGAGAGAAGAAGAGAGAAAAATGGAGAATGTTCAAAACAAAAGAGAAATGGCTGTGGAGGCAAGTTTCGAAGCACTTCCTATACATATACAAAGGGAGATACTGTCACGTTTGCCTCTGAAAACCTTGTTGAAATGCATCTGCACCTCAAAGAAATGAGCGTCTCTTATCCGCACAGAAGAATTCAAAAATCTTTACTTGAGCCGATCGACGAGAAAGCCTTGATTGTTCTTCGCAGTCTAAATAATAATGCTAAATAATAATGTTGTCTCGACTAATAGTCTAGTACTACTATAATCTTATTGGGTTTGTTTGTTTCAATGTCTATTGAAAAAATGTTTGTTCTATTCAAGATGTAACGTTGCGTTAGTGACGTTTCCATACTCTGTTTCTCTGGCCGTAGGAGCCTTTTGATGGAATAAAACTATAAAAGTTAGTTATTCAACATTTGGGTTAAGCCTTATAGTATAAGGTTTTCTGAAAATAAATTATTACAGTGTAACTACTGATACTTCTCATTAAACTAAAAATTAAACTTAATCAACAAGTTAAATAATTCAAAATTAGTATTTATGATTTGGATACTAATTTCGATGCAGGTAGGGACGTTTGTAGGGGATGCTCGTTTTATAATAATAATTCAAAATTAGTATAGGGGATGTTCAATAATTCAAAATTAGTATTTATGATAATTTTTGTAATTTCCGTATTCTTTAATGATTGAAAATAACGGTAGACAAGTCTTTGTCACATTTGAGACTATGATCAGTAACTAAATGCTTCGGCCCATGCGTTTGTATCAGTAATTTCCAAGCACAAAGAGAAGTATATCTCTGCCACTTGGACGACACCATATTCAAAAGCTAAAAACTCCACCTCCCTTTTCTGTCTATGGAGTGGAGAGACTTGTAGAAAAAAGAAACATGCGTAGTATAAAGCTATCTAAACTACCAAAATCAGATCCCTGTAACCTATATCTTATACGCAATCACTACTTCTTTCTAATTTTTATTCTCCTGATCCCTATCAATATGCATGAGAGTGGGTAATATACTAAAAGTCTAAAAGGAACTCAAAACTATAGGTCATGAGTTTGGGATCTGAAAACTAGCTAGGGCAAAGGAACTGTACGTGATAGGAGTACTCAAACTGATCAAACACCTAATTAAGTATAATATGTTAATTAATTTTAAAAATTTAATAAAATAACATATCAACTTTAATATAAAATTGTGAACATATCAATGGCTTTTACATTTTTGTTAATTTATGGGATATGGATTTATATGATTTTTAAAATGATATGAAATTTAATATCAAATTAAATAAATAAAGAGTAAATTAGAAAATATCAATATCTTTTATACTTTTGTTAATATATATATACATCATACAATCTAGAATTCTTATTATTTTCATCTTATGTTTAAAACCAACTTTCTTTTTTGACATGTAAGGAAACCCCAACTTACATATATTAATCACTTAATATACATTAATTAGTTATATAGATGGATAAATATCATAAATTAATCACTATTTATCATAATTAGTATATGATGCAACATATATATATATGTATACAATTGTTTGTGTTCTCTTTGTCTCTTCCAAATCTGTTTTCTTTTACTGTGTTGTTGCCTCTGGTACGCCCGACTAAGTTATATATTTTTCTCACTAATCGTTTCGCTCAGTCTCGACCTTTTGTTTTAGTCTATAGATTCTTTTTTAATCTGTCGCATTTGTATGTTTTAAACGCATTGGTTGATCTGTTTTATTCATCTTCAGAATCGAATTCGGAACTGCGTTAATAATGGGAAACAGAACAAGCAAAAATTCAATGAAGACATCGGCCAAGGTCTACACGAGGGAACTGAGAGCGTACGAGGCTGCATGTAAAGAAGACACGGAGATCCAGTCTTTCGACACGCGTATGCACGCACGGACGAGTCACGTGATAAGCACACTAGCTAAGGACGTTGAGGTTCGAGCGCTCTCGTTCGATTCCTTGAAAGAAGTGACGCAGTTTTTGTTGGAGATGAACCAAGAAGTTGTGAAAGTGATCTTGGATTGCAAGAAAGACATATGGAAAGATAAAGAAATGTTTGAGCTCGTTGAAGATTACTTTGAGACTAGTTTGAAGACGCACGAATTCTATGATGCTTTGGCGGACAGCCTGCAGCGGGTTCTTAGTAATCACCACTTGATTCTTGGTGTTCTTCGGCAGTTTGAAGAAGAGAGCCTTGTTCAAGGCAAAACTTTTATTTTTTTCCTCTCTTTTATTCGTGGTTTTAAACAGAGAATGGGAAAACTTAAAATAAAACGTTCTTACCTTTTTAACACTTCGATTTATATTTTTGGTTTTGGCAGGTGGGAACGGATACAAGAAGACACTTGAAAAGCTGAAGAATTTCGAAGACGTACAGAATCCTTTCGGCCAAGACTTCTTCAACATGTTCCAATCTGTTTACACACGACAGATGCTAATGCTCGAGAAGCTTCAGCTTCGTAGGAAGAAGTCCGACAAGAAGCTCAAGCACAACTGCTCCAGCATCATCTTCGTGGCTACCTATGCCACTGTGCTCATCTGCTCTGTTGTGGCTGCGGCTATGTCCGCTCCTCCTGTGGCTCCGGCTCTCGCTGCTCCAGTGCCACTCGGTACCATGGGGAAATGGATCGACTTGCTGTGGAAGAACTATGAGAAAGCACTCAAAGGACATAAAGACGTGATCAGTTCGATGCAGCCAGGGACATATGTAGCAGTGAAGGATTTGGATGATATTCGGTTATTGATCCAAGAGTTGGATATTGAGATCAGGAGTAT
>NC_025696.1:2970066-3007559 GCF_000633955.1 Camelina sativa | reverse complement strand
CAGCTTAATATATGTGAATCAGAAATCATTTTCATTCAAACACTTTTTTCAACCCCTGTGTAGTTTCTAGCTAGCCTCTGTAGCCACCGAACAGTAAATCAATCTTTAGCAAAAACCATCACAATTCTTGGGGAATTTTGTTTTCGATCATTAACAATCTTTTTTTAGTGTTTATAGTGTTATATTTTGATATTTCTTACCCAATAACGAAGAAAAATAAATAACAGATTTTTAATAATGTTAAAATTTTCAAAATTTCACTCTTATCCGGGCGAGCTGATTTCTTAGTAATAATAATAACATTGCATCATTTTATTCAAATTTTAAATCTTAACATGAATCATAACATTCCTCAATGAGTAGCCGGATTTAAAATGAAGAAAAATTATTAATCTCCCTTTTTACAATTGTGTACCAAGAATTAAAGTGAAAATTTGAAAACCTTTTAAAAGGTTAACACGTGTTTTCTATATTTTTACACTGATTTTGTGGATTGATGAGTAGATATGTACGATGAAAGAAAACCTTTCAAGTCATGCTTAACACCAAAACATCTCTTGTTAATTTAGTCATTAAAATGAGTAAGTTTTGAGCTGTGACAACATTTATTTTTCTTGCAATTGTGTACAAAACAAATTAAAGTGAAAACCTCTTTTTTAAAAAAGATAACTTGAATATTAATGTTTTGACGTGCGATTCAATTGTATTCAAAGAACTAAACTACTAATACCGTGTAGGATGAAAGAAACTCTGTAAAAATCATGCTTGGTATCCAATAATCTATATTCTAATTGGCTAATAATTTTAGTAAGTCTTTAACGCGTGTAACTACTGATACTTCTCGTTAAACTAAAAGTTAAACTTAATCAACAAGTTAAACTAAAGTCACCCTCTCACAACGTTGGTAACAAAGTCTTGATCAGAATCATTCCTCTATAAATACATCACATACATATGTGTTTTTCGTCACCAAACATATTTTAATTATCATTAGAGAGAAGAAGAGAGAAAAATGGAGAATGTTCAAAACAAAAGAGAAATGGCTGTGGAGGCAAGTTTCGAAGCACTTCCTATACATATACAAAGGGAGATACTGTCACGTTTGCCTCTGAAAACCTTGTTGAAATGCATCTGCACCTCAAAGAAATGAGCGTCTCTTATCCGCACAGAAGAATTCAAAAATCTTTACTTGAGCCGATCGACGAGAAAGCCTTGATTGTTCTTCGCAGTCTAAATAATAATGCTAAATAATAATGTTGTCTCGACTAATAGTCTAGTACTACTATAATCTTATTGGGTTTGTTTGTTTCAATGTCTATTGAAAAAATGTTTGTTCTATTCAAGATGTAACGTTGCGTTAGTGACGTTTCCATACTCTGTTTCTCTGGCCGTAGGAGCCTTTTGATGGAATAAAACTATAAAAGTTAGTTATTCAACATTTGGGTTAAGCCTTATAGTATAAGGTTTTCTGAAAATAAATTATTACAGTGTAACTACTGATACTTCTCATTAAACTAAAAATTAAACTTAATCAACAAGTTAAATAATTCAAAATTAGTATTTATGATTTGGATACTAATTTCGATGCAGGTAGGGACGTTTGTAGGGGATGCTCGTTTTATAATAATAATTCAAAATTAGTATAGGGGATGTTCAATAATTCAAAATTAGTATTTATGATAATTTTTGTAATTTCCGTATTCTTTAATGATTGAAAATAACGGTAGACAAGTCTTTGTCACATTTGAGACTATGATCAGTAACTAAATGCTTCGGCCCATGCGTTTGTATCAGTAATTTCCAAGCACAAAGAGAAGTATATCTCTGCCACTTGGACGACACCATATTCAAAAGCTAAAAACTCCACCTCCCTTTTCTGTCTATGGAGTGGAGAGACTTGTAGAAAAAAGAAACATGCGTAGTATAAAGCTATCTAAACTACCAAAATCAGATCCCTGTAACCTATATCTTATACGCAATCACTACTTCTTTCTAATTTTTATTCTCCTGATCCCTATCAATATGCATGAGAGTGGGTAATATACTAAAAGTCTAAAAGGAACTCAAAACTATAGGTCATGAGTTTGGGATCTGAAAACTAGCTAGGGCAAAGGAACTGTACGTGATAGGAGTACTCAAACTGATCAAACACCTAATTAAGTATAATATGTTAATTAATTTTAAAAATTTAATAAAATAACATATCAACTTTAATATAAAATTGTGAACATATCAATGGCTTTTACATTTTTGTTAATTTATGGGATATGGATTTATATGATTTTTAAAATGATATGAAATTTAATATCAAATTAAATAAATAAAGAGTAAATTAGAAAATATCAATATCTTTTATACTTTTGTTAATATATATATACATCATACAATCTAGAATTCTTATTATTTTCATCTTATGTTTAAAACCAACTTTCTTTTTTGACATGTAAGGAAACCCCAACTTACATATATTAATCACTTAATATACATTAATTAGTTATATAGATGGATAAATATCATAAATTAATCACTATTTATCATAATTAGTATATGATGCAACATATATATATATGTATACAATTGTTTGTGTTCTCTTTGTCTCTTCCAAATCTGTTTTCTTTTACTGTGTTGTTGCCTCTGGTACGCCCGACTAAGTTATATATTTTTCTCACTAATCGTTTCGCTCAGTCTCGACCTTTTGTTTTAGTCTATAGATTCTTTTTTAATCTGTCGCATTTGTATGTTTTAAACGCATTGGTTGATCTGTTTTATTCATCTTCAGAATCGAATTCGGAACTGCGTTAATAATGGGAAACAGAACAAGCAAAAATTCAATGAAGACATCGGCCAAGGCCTACACGAGGGAACTGAGAGCGTACGAGGCTGCATGTAAAGAAGACACGGAGATCCAGTCTTTCGACACGCGTATGCACGCACGGACGAGTCACGTGATAAGCACACTAGCTAAGGACGTTGAGGTTCGAGCGCTCTCGTTCGATTCCTTGAAAGAAGTGACGCAGTTTTTGTTGGAGATGAACCTAGAAGTTGTGAAAGTGATCTTGGATTGCAAGAAAGACATATGGAAAGATAAAGAAATGTTTGAGCTCACTAAAGATTACTTTGAGACTAGTTTGAAGACGCACGAATTCTATGATGCTTTGGCGGACAGCCTGCAGCGGGTTCGTAGTAATCACCACTTGATTCTTGGTGTTCTTCGGCAGTTTGAAGAAGAGAGCCTTGTTCAAGGCAAAACTTTTATTTTTTCCTCTCTCTTTTATTCTTGGTTTTAAACATAGAATGGGAAAACTTAAAATAAAACTTCTTACCTTTTTAACACTTTGTTTTATATTTTTGGTTTTGGCAGGTGGGAACGGATACAAGACGACACTTGAAAAGCTGAAGAATTTCGAAGACGTACAGAATCCTTTCGGCCAAGACTTCTTCAACATGTTCCAATCTGTTTACACACGACAGATGCTAATGCTCGAGAAGCTTCAGCTTCGTAGGAAGAAGTCCGACAAGAAGCTCAAGCACAACTGCTCCAGCATCATCTTCGTGGCTACCTATGCCACTGTGCTCATCTGCTCTGTTGTGGCTGCGGCTATGTCCGCTCCTCCTGTGGCTCCGGCTCTCGCTGCTCCAGTGCCACTCGGTACCATGGGGAAATGGATCGACTTGCTGTGGAAGAACTATGAGAAAGCACTCAAAGGACATAAAGACGTGATCAGTTCGATGCAGCCAGGGACATATGTAGCAGTGAAGGATTTGGATGATATTCGGTTATTGATCCAAGAGTTGGATATTGAGATCAGGAGTATAAAGAAGAGTGATAAATATGCGGTGGAGCTTAAAGCAGTCATGATTGGGGTCAATGCCATTAAGAAGATTCTTGAGGTGTTTGAGAAGAATATAGAGGAATTGGAGACTCAGGTGGATTTGTGTAGCAGAGATATTAGAAGGGCAAGGACTGTGATTCTCCAGAGGATCATCAATCATCTCAATAATTGGTAGTAGCAGCACCTGAAAAAATACCCAAAAAGAATTCAAATCTCCCTCTTCTTAAGCTTTATGCTGCAAATAATGAAATTCTCGAAGACTCTATAAACAGTAGTACAGATTCATTCTGATTCTATAATATCAGTGTTCAATAATTCTATTATATAAACTGTTTATGATGACTCTTGCATATTTTTGTATTCTTTGATGATTGACATTTGAAACAATGGGATGGAAGTCTTTTCACTTTTGAGACTATCAGTAAATGATGGTTCTGAGTTCTGAGAGAAGTGGTAGACTAATATACTAAAAGGAACTCAAACGTACAAAACTAATTCACAAGTGTGGAATCTGAAAACTAGGGGAGTGTTAGTTAAAGGATCTGTGACAGCATTCAGTTCTGCTAAACTCCAAAGAACTACGCCTTAGAAGAGACTTGATCAACGAGAGCAGTCTCGAACTCTCAACCAATGCCCAAACCAAAATCCTACATCAATCCACAAATATCTCAACTAATTGACATCAGCTACACTTCCTTGTACCATCCCTAGGATATTTACAATAGTCATGCACTAGACTTAACAAGATCACCTTACCCAAACTGTCAGCAGAGAAACAAACAGAAAGTTAAAGCCTATAAAGCTTAATCTTACATTCTGAACAAGACAAAAACATGTCAACTAGAGAAAATTTACTTACCTCAGTTTGGCTTCGTTGATTACCTCATGGGACATGAAACTGGCACCATGATAAAGTTATGAAACAAGCACATTTCCATGAGAAAAGACTTATCAACTGCTTAAAAGATAAGTTAGCAATTCTCATTCTTTCCAATCACAAAAACCGTAATCATAACAAAGTCCTGTAAAAGAAAGGCTACAAATCACAAATTTTTAAAACTACGCTACACAGACTGTAACTGAATCACTTTATTTTACAACTGATTGAGGTCCACTGGGTTCTCCATGCACTGTCTCAAAATGAACTCAGCTCTCCTTCTTTTGTCATCTCTATCTTCATCACGCACAAAGGATAAAGGTCTATCTTCACCTTTCATCTTTAGACTTAAATCCAACGGCTCTCCAAGAAATTTCTTCTCAGTCCTGAGCTTAGAAAGAGCATCAGGTTTCTTCTTCTTCTTCCATTCAGTGTCAACTTCACTGCAAAACCCATCTCTTGCAGCCTCCATAGCAGGAGCAAATGCCTCTACAACTGATAAGCCATCTCTATTCAATGATTCAACTTTCTCCCCAGATATAGAAGGAGACACAGAACGCAGCAGCTCACCTTCATCTTCTTTCACACCATCCATATCTCCCCACACACGAGTCCCTGAGGAGATTTTACAGACGAGTTTCCTCTGCAAACTGAGCAAAGCTCTCTCGGCTTTACGCCTCTGTCTAGCTTGTTCAATCTTATCACCCCTGGGATCTGATGCTCTTTCAATCCACATAGGTGTTTCTTTATAAGTATGAGGATCAGGAAAAGCTGGTAACCAAAGAGGAATATGATTCCCAGGTGGAGTTTCACCAATTTCAACAAAGCTTGGAATCATCATCATCTTCTTCTTACTTATAGCTACAGGGAAACGAGGCAATGGCTGTGAAAAAGGAATCTCTTCACTCGAATTCACGAAATCGATAATTCCCTTAAGTTTAACCGAACGACCTAACGAACAACTCTCAGAGGAGACTACTCCTCCATCGCCATCGTCATTCCCAGTCAAATCTTCTAAAGCGAGAATGATATCGAACACGTTACACTGACTCCTACCGGTTAGATTAGCAAAGGAAATAGCGGTTTTACCTAGCTGAAGAATGTACTGGAGTGCGAATCCAGCTAGAGATTCGAGAGCTGGATCTTTGAAATGCTCGTAACCAACGCTCTCGCAGACTTGAGCTACTGCAGCTTTAGCGGCGGCGTGGCTAAACTCGTAGGACTCTGAACATCCCGAAGACGAAGCTGCTGGGTCTTCTTGTGCTCTCTCTCCGTTCATTGCTCCAATTGTTGTCTTTTTTTTTGGGCACACACTTCTTTCTCTAATCCCTGAAATTAGGGTTTTATTCTCATCACTCAGACCACATTGGCCGCCGAGAAAACTACACCGCAGCAGATATATAATACCGCCGTCAACGGAATAAAAAAAAAAAAAGAGAGTAAACGACAACGAAGCACCGGAGAAGAAGAAGAAGAAGAAGAAGAAAGTAATTAGAGAGATGGTTCCGATCTCTCGGTTATAATAGCCTCCCAACCCCAAAACCATTTTTTTTTTCTATTTTTTTCGGTTAATTTGTAATTAGCTTAAAGTATTTGAAGAAATAATTCAATAACTCGTTAAATAATTTGGGTGGCAAATAAATTCATATAGTTTAAAAGTTTATACCAAAAATCAAAAATAATTGTTTAGATAAGAATCTCCCCAACCCAAAATATGTCATTACTAAAAGCTGTAAACAAATTAAAGGTCGTTTTATCTAGTTCCTAAATTGTTTTAGTGACATTATGTCCATAATGAGAGTCGTAAGTTCTGGGAAAAATAGCTAGAATCAACCAAAACTATTTGTCAAACGCTTTTTTATAACTAAACTTTAATATTCAGCAAATAACAACAGCAAATAACAACATGAACTGTATTAAAATTCAAATTTGCTACCTAAACTATATAAAATATTGTCAATTTTAACATTTGTTCGAACAGTGTTAAATCAGAGTTTGATGATGTTGAGTCAAACGGTCCGTGACTTCAACGTAGCATTGGGACTGACTAAAACTACATCGTTTTGGTCATTTTGGGTATTTTGTTGGAACAAATGACCAAAAATGAAGTCTCACAACACACACCCGAAAACGGATTCTAATATTCCATTTCTTGTCAAACGCTTTGTTTTTTGCCACAACGCTGAGTTTTGGTCATTTCCAGTGCTATGTGGATGTCATAGATCGTCTGACTCAACACCATTAAACTTTGATTTAACACTATTCAAACAAAAGTTAAAATTGACAAAATTTTATATAGTTTAGGTAACAAATTTGAATTTTAATACAGTTCATATTGTTATTTGCATAATGTTAAAATTTAGATATAAAAAAGCGTTCGGTAAATAGTTGGATTAGGTAACAAATTTGAATTTTAATACAGTTCATATTGTTATTTGCATAATGTTAAAATTTAGATATAAAAAAGCGTTCGGTAAATAGTTGGAGTTGATTTTGGCCATTTTCCTTTGTTACCAGTCTAAATACGATTACGGTTAGAACTTAGAACATTCAGTGGAGTAATGATGAAGAGGGTTACAATACAGATATTATAACTAACATTGTCATTTATGATACAGTACACACTCTCGACATAATGTTACTATTTGAATACAATTCACAAGATTGACTGAATCAAGCCAGCTGCAACAACTCTTCACGTTTTATATCGAACACCTTCACCAGTGCATCTTCCACCACCTGCAAATATGTTCATTCACGAAAAAACGTTATATATAACGCATGTCTCTGTAGAGGAATCAAGAGAGAGACCAAAAGCAGATGCAAGTATGTTTGTTACCTTATCTGGGGTCGATGCACCTGATGTCACTCCGATGGTTATTGGTCCCTTTGGAAGAAAATTCTCCTTCTCGACCAGCTCTCCGTACTGTCAAATGTCAAGAATAGAAAAAGATCAGTTAAAGCAAATTTTGTAAGGAGTGAGTTTAGTTTTGAAAAGGCACTTACGTGGAGCTTAGAGGCGATTTTGTTCCCAGGTCCTATCCGTTTCTCACTGTCGATCCAGTAAGATGGGATTCCCCGTGCCTCTGCGATTTCCTGAAGGTGTGAGGTGTTACTTGAATTCCACCCACCAACCACTAGCATGAGGTCCATCTTCTCTTCCACTAACTCATAGATTGCATCTTGTCGCTCCTGAAAAGATAATAAGATTTGATTAAAAGTGAAAAGATAGTATTTTTCTATAGGGTATGCTTTTGAGATACGTATGTGAAATTTTTACTTGAGTAGCGTCGCATATTGTGTTGAAGCTGATGAAATGTCCGCTCACATTTTCCACTCCATACTTGCGCATCATTGTTCTCTCGATTAATTTTCCTGTGGGTTTTTCAGCATGAGACACAGACTAAGGTGTTTTTGTTTCCGAAAATAAAAGATGATTGTCATGTAAGAAACCGTAGAGTAAACTAACCTATTTCCTCTGTTTCTCCCTTGAGCATTGTTGTTTGGTTTGCAATACCGACTTTGATAAGGTCATTGTCAGGGTCAAAACCCCTCGAAACAGCGTATTTGAATTTCTACAATGCCAACATAGAGATTAGAACGACTAAATTGATACAGAAAATTGGCAAATAAGCTCATACCTCCATGAATTCCTCTTTTGTGGAGCTAGATCCATCGAATTGGCCACCGAGAATGTAATCACAAACGTAATTCGCCTGTGCTCAATAAAAAGGTACCCATCAGCAAAAAAAGTCCTGCAAAATTCTAACGAATATCCAAAGTTTAACAGTACAAAAGTCGTACCTCTTTCATGTTCTTTACAATGATGTACTTCCCTGCAAAAGACGCAGTTGCAATCGTCTCTTCATGGTTATATTTACCGTGAATGATTGACGTGTATTCTCCCTTCTTGTGCTTCTCAACCATGTTCCAGACCTTTAAAGTCACAAATGTCAAAAGGAAGAAATCAATATCAGATGAATGCAAGAAAAGAAAAAAAAACGAGTATCACGGATCTATCTCGAGTTGAAAGAATGTACCTTTGTCACCCAAGGACAAGTCGTGTCGACAATTTGAACCTTTTTGTCATTCAGAACATACATTTCATCAACCCCAGCTCCAAATGCAGGAAGGATAACCACATCATCTTTCTCTACTACATCAAACTGCTTCTTTGAATCTTCAACCGGAATAATTTGAACATTCATATCTTCCAACCTCTGCCATAAAAATCAAAGAAACTCAGCAACGCCCGTGAAGAATAGATAGGCAAGTCATCAATGTTCAATACAATTCAACAACACATATTTGGCCACAAAGCAACATCATCTAGCTAACAAAGATTCAACAAACTAGTAATACATACAAAGCGGAAAAGAAGAAGCCTAATAAGAGTATAGTGACTAGTGAGTACAAACCTTATTGACGGTGGGGTTATGAATAATTTCGTTAGTAATCCAAAGCCTCTCCTCAGGAAACTGCTTTCTTGCTTCATATGCAATCTGAACAGCACGCTCAACCCCCCAGCAAAAACCATAAGCTTTAGCGAGTTTCACAGTAACATCTCCCCAAGAATAAGTATACCCATTTGTCTTCAGGGTCTCCAATATATCACCTGAGAGTTTCACATACAAAGTATAAGCAAGACAAATCACACCTCACAACAATCTCTTCTAAACCCACAAAGATACAGATTTTTCCGATTCAATTCCGTTCGGTTTGCCAAATTCAATTCCTAACCCAAAACCCAATTCGAAAGTCTTGTCCTTTTTCAACAACAAACCCAAATTCGTAAAATTTTCATCACAGCTCAATCATCAAACCGTGCCTTAAACCAAAACAGAGCACGCAAGCAAAATTGAGGAGGAACAACTTACTGGTGTACTCTCGGTTCATGAGCTTGAGAGTCTCCTCCTTGTGGCCAAAACCTTTACGATTGTAATTATCGCTTCTGGTCAAGTTCTTACGGAACGACTTGGCGTCGAAATCGGAGTCCATCACCACCGATGGCGAAGGAACGTTCACATCATCAGACGAGCACCGGACTGAGAAAGCTTTCCGGCGCCGGAGAGATGATCCAGATCCAGAGATATGATTCTCAAGCACGAAAGTATCTGGCCGAATGCATAATCGGCAGAACTGGAGGGCAACAGCCATGGCGAGAGAGAGAGAGAGAGAGAGAGAGACGCACCTAGAGACAACAATGACGCTGACTGAGAAAAAACTCCAATGGCTGCTCCCACGAGTTATCTCAAAGTACATACACGCATTAAATAAAATAAATTTAATAGTGAATTTGGGAATTTTGCAACCAGGCCACGTGGTGTGACATGTAATTTTATGTCTTTATTTTTTTAGGATTTGATTTTTATATTTTGTGAAATTTAAAGGAAAGAGATAGACAATAGAATGGGCGTAGCTACGCCACAAAAAATGGGTCGCGAAAGTGTAGTCTTTGCTAGTAGCAAATTTATGGTTAAACTCTTTTATTAAGATGTGTGATCGGTATGTATAATACAAATTTGGATTCTATTGTTTTCACAGTATGTCAACTTTCGCATGTTTCATGTAAAACGAGTAATCTCTTATTTCAATACTCCCTCCGTTTCAATATATTGGATGTTTTGAGGTTTATTTGGTGTTTCAAAATATAGGATGATTCTTATCCCTATGTAAAATTAATACTATTTTATTTTTTTTTAAAATGTTTTATCTTTAAAGTTTATTGTCTTTAGTTTCCAAGATTACAACGTACGATACAGTTGACAAAGTTTAATTTTTCAGATTTACTTCCACTATAAAACCGGAACAGTTGTTACTTCTACATATCAAAATAAAATAAATTTCTTTTAAACACTCAAATGGATCCAAAAAAAAAATCAGAAGGAAAAAAAATCAAAGAAGAAGAAGATGCTCAACCCAGTCAACCAAAAAGTGCAAGCAACCCTCGAAACTTTGATTTAAACAAAAAGATCTATTTCCACGAAGGATCGATTGATCCCAACAAAGAAGTAGAAGAGGCTATGTTGGTTATGTTAAAGATTTATGTGCCAAGTCTTTTTTAGCTTCTCTTTCTTCTCTATTGTTCTATGTGAGTTTCTTTCTTCTGGTTTCTTACGATGTTTAAGGAACTAATAAGACTATAAAAATAAAAATAATCTAAATAAAATATCTTTGCCATTTCGAATAATCTTATTGATCTGCCCACTAAGTCAAAATCTTAAATTTTAAAATCAAATAAAAATCAATCATAATTTAATCAACAAGAAGTCTCCGATCATTAACATTATCCAAACACATGACAATAATAATTAAAAAGAAAAACAACAACAACAAAAACAAAACAGCATAAAGCGATTTTTCAGAAAAAAGAAAAAACAGAGCAGTTATAAAAAAACAGAGCAGTTCACGAGTTCGACAAATTTAGTGTGTTCAACACACTTTGGACTAATACAGGATCACAACTTATTTGTATAGGAAGCTGATCATCTCTTTCCAACACCGATTTGCTCATATGTGGTGTCTTGTACTTGTTTGATCCTCCAACTTTCATAATCTCTTGCATGCACAATTGAAGAGTTAGGAAAATATGGTTTACCTTTTCCGTAGGGTAGTTTTCAAAAGACTCTTCTACCGCACGAACAAGATCTTCGATGGTTTTTGGACACTCTTTATGCTGTAACGATTGAATAGCACTAAAAAATCCAAGATCTAAAATATTTAGATCCGGTGAGTTTGGTGGCTGACACATCAACTGGATATCAAAACCATTACTTGATGCAACTTCTTGGAAATCTTTATCCCCACATTCAATATGTGTTCTTGCATTATCTTGTTGGATGAAGATAGTTTTCCCTCGATCTTCTAGTGGCCACTTTTCATGAATAACAGAAAGAACCTTTTCAATCAAACATGCTTTTATATCTTCTCTTTTGACCGATGTTACTGCCTTTAGTTCCAAAGTTCCAGCTTCTCTATTTTTACTTCGTCTCTTAGCTGGCTCCATAGTAACAAAAGGAAATATTCCAATCTTTCCAGAAAATATCTCCGTTCCTTCCTTGTCAAACCTTGGACGAGCCATAGCAGCTAAAAACATTACTTTTCCGATGTAATTCTTACTTTGACATGTACGTAGCGGCTCTTCTTCAGTCGGAAGTAAATAATAGTTCTCCGTCTTCTTTGTCATGTAGAACCATTTTTCATCGATATGCACCATATTGTACATATCAACAAACTTTGGTTCATGAGGTATAGTATGTTTATCCAACATAGAAATGCAAAATTGTAGTCTACCTTTCAGATTGTCTTCCTTCAAATGAGGCTTGATGCTATTGGTATGACGTCGAATAAACCCTTCTTTCTTCCGTCTAAATAATGTTGTAAGACTCACATTCATAGCTATGGCCATCGACCTCAAAGTTGTTCGTTTATGGAGCGGAATATCAGTGACTTGGTGTGGCTCAATCAAGATTCTTTTGCGACCACAATTTATAGATCTGCGGTGAGATACATCCACTGTTCCAGTATTATGAACCGTTTCTATTGCTCTTCGCCAAATCTTTTGCACCATTAGTATAGGCACCGAAAAGTAATTAGAAACTTCTCTGGTAACAGTTCTTCCAAGCACTCCATCATTACTCCTCATTAGTAAAGCATTGAAAATCATCCATCGCTCTTCATTTGATAGATTTTTTCTGGTTTGTCCCGAATGTTGTACATTTTCGTTTTCTGTTTTAAGAAGATAGATTTAAGAAAACAAATTAGAAATTAAACTGTATAAGTCATGACGTTAAACTATGTAACAACAAAATCGTAACTAATTTTAAAAGAGCCTAAATAACTGGAATAATAGAACAATTAGAAAATTATCCTCAAACAAAGAATATGAGAACGTGACTAATTAAGAAGAATTAACAGAGAAAAAGTAGAAACTAAAAAATTAATCAGTAACTAACTTCAGTTTTATTATGCCAAAAAAAAAAAACAAAAAATACCTGGAACAACTGCAAAGTCTCCATTGCCATTGCTAAAAGCTTCTTCTGTTGGTGGGATTTCGTTTAAATCAAACAAAAAATTATTCTCATTATTTAGTAGTGACATACTCAAATCATAATTTAGAATTGTGAAATAAAAGGTAGAAACTATTCTAATTTTGAAACTTAAATAAGCATAACAGATTCACAAAATATTTACATTGGCTCCAATGTAAAAATTTTGAATTTTAAGTTTAAAAACAATTATGTAAAACGTTGGCTCTATTTTTTTCAAGTAATTCAGATTCATCAAAATTTTACTTTGCCTCCATTGTGTAAATGACGTTTAGTATTTCCTTTTATTAATTGAGATTTTTTTTGCCTTTTTGGGCAAAATGATTAAGCACGTTTTGCCTACTTTAATTGCTTCTAACTGCTTTAGTTAAGTGTTTTAATTAAATAAGTATTTTTCTTAATCTGTGTGCTAAACTCAAAACATCCAATATATTGAAACGGAGGGAGTATTTGTTATAACACCCCCAAAAGAAAATTTTGTAATAAAAACAACAACAGTCATTTTGAGTACACATTGAAACTGTCCGTAATTGGATAGGATAAGTGTCGTACAAAACAAGAATTGAGTTCATCGTCAAACAGGCAATATATGAAATGGACAAACTTAAAGACGTTAAGGCAAGAAGATACATTTCACTTTCTATATGAATGGCAAAACTTAGAACTCTTGCATCTTGATTCTATTGACTTCGGTCCTAATAGTGGGAGTATTGCTAGGCTTCTATCTAAATGCCCTATGCTTGAGGAGTTCATCGTTAATTCTTAATTGTATAATAACATGGCATCATTGGAGCTCTGCATCAATGTGTTCCCTTACCGTCAAGAGACTTAACCATTGATGGTGATCAACACTACAGTACCTCCCATCCATGTATAAATCCCATATTCAAGTACAGTCGATGAACTAAGGATGACAAGTCCTAGGGCTAGACATTCGGGTAACCCGTTCAGGTTCGAGTATTATCCGTTTGGGTTCGGATAAACGGGTTTAGAAAAATAGAATCCATTGGGTATTTTTAGATATATGGGTTCGGTTTGGTTTGGGTACTATCGGGTTCAGATCGGTTTGGGTTACAAATTTTAGAACCCGATTAGCACCCGAACTACCGGGTACCCAAAAAAAATCTCTAAAATTAATTAAATTTAACTAAATTTTGACTTATGTAACAAATTATTTTAGATATTTTGATTATTTTTAATATTTAGGTATAAAACTAAATGAAATATTCAAAAGTATAATCATAATTTTGGATAATTGCATTATATTAATTATACTTTCATATAATTGTTCTATCCTCTCAACTAAGTCCAAACCAAATATTTTTTATATTATTCTTCAATCTATTTGTTTTCTATTCTTCTTTCATAACTGTTAAATAATTTTTAGTTACATAGTAGGCCCATATATAAGCCCCTTGAACTTTAAGCCTTTTTTAATAAAAAGTTTTTATGCAAAAGATCCAAATGTCAATTGACTCAAGACCATAGATTTTAAGCAAGTTAGTTAACACAATTGTTTTTTCTGTTTTGTTATTTTCCAATTGATATAGTGATTAGTGATGAAAGGGGTTAAGGGTTTATGCCTGAGTAGCTCATAAGGAGAATTCAATCAACCAAGTCCCCATCTATGGAGAATAGATCCGACACTCATAATTCGGATCCTAATTCCGTCGGTCCTCCTTCTGCTCTGACCTACCTCGACCCTCACTACTGGTATTGCATTCACCTAGAAGTCGAACAATCTCTATCCCTCTTTCTTTTCTTGTGTTCCTGAATGTCTTGAAAATTGCAGGGACGAGAGGTTCTCTTCTGAGGAACACTACGAATGGTTCAAGGACTACTCTCATTTCCAGCATCTCATCAAATCCAACATCAAAACCTCTTCTTCCGTACACATACCATCTCTGACTCTATCTCTCTTTTTTGTTAACCTTCTTGACTTCATGGTTGTCCAGACCCATAGATTCAGTAGTTCAGTTTATAATTCCCAAAAAAAAATGTGATTTTGAGTATGCCCTTGTTGTTGTGAATTGTAATGAAGGTTTTGGAATTAGGATGTGGGAACTCTCAGTTGTGTGAAGAGTTGTATAAAGATAAGATTGTTGATATTACCTGCATTGATTTATGTTCTGTTGCGGTAGAGAAGATGCTGGATCGGTTGCTATCAAAAGGTTACAAAGGTACTTTGCTTTGATTATAATTTGTTTTGATTAATTCACATAGGCATAAACGTAACCAAGTACTACTATAGTTGGCAATTGGCATACTTTAAGTCTTTGTAAAAGTTTTGACAGTAAAACTGAGAATTTCATTAGTCTCTGCTGCTTTGTTTTGCTCCTAGAAAGTAAAAGTTCATTTGATCTTACTCTCGACGTGTTTAATATTTTGACTTGAGACTTTTCTATATTCAGAGATAAAAGTGGTGCAAGCTGACATGCTAGACCTCCCATTTAACAGCGAGTCTTTTGATGTGGTTATTGAGAAAGGGACCATGGTAAAAACCTGCTCAAATTTCCTTTTCATCCATTGTTTGTTAGGACTTAGGATCCGTGAACGTGGTTTCAAAGTGTATATGATCTTGGATTTTGACGAGAGAAATCTCATGAATTGCTCTCTGTTTTTTTGTAATTGATTTTGTGAAGGATGTACTCTTTGTGGATGCTGGTGATCCATGGAATCCCCGTCCTGAAACTGTTAGCAAAGTCATGGCAACTCTCGATGGAGTTCACCGGGTTTTGAAACCAGATGGGATCTTCATTTCCATTACTTTTGGCCAGGTATTTTTATCAGCGTATATCTGAGATCTTACACTTTGTATTCACTCAATTACTAGCTCTAAAAGACTCTTTTTTTGGTCATGCAGCCGCATTTCAGGCGTCCTTTGTTTAAGGATCCCAAGTATTCTTGGTCCATGGAATACAACACTTTTGGCGATGGCTTCCACTATTTCTTCTATATCTTAAGAAAGGTCAGTACTGCTGATTCAAGAATCTTTGCTTAAGGGTTTGTGTTTTCTTCTCTGTTTTGATTGCCTTTTAGTAGCTCTTTAGAAATCTCCACTAGCTGTTAATAACAAGTCTTGCTTATTGCCAAAAAAGTTGAGCTTGGTGTTCAGTTGTCTTCTTCCTAACACTCATTCATTCTGATCCAGAAAGATTTAGGATGCTACTTTCAACCAAGTTTAGTGTTCAAAGTTAGGCATTTCTATAGAGATTGAATTCTGTTAAGCTATTAAACCAGTGAAGCCTCTTCCATATCTTCTGAAAGTGAGCCTAAACAAGATAGTCAATCAAATGTAGGAATTTGATTGACCTTCTCATGAATAAACGAAACTTGTGATGAGATACTTAAAGAGTTCTGAAAACTCGACATTTTTTTGGGTCAGGGAAAAAGATGCAATGATGAGAAAGAAAATGAGAAATGCAAAGATCCATCAATATCACTATATCAAGATGAACTTGAAGGCGAAGACTACCTCTTCCGGACACGCTTCGATGATGACGAGGATTAGGAAAAGAACAATGTCAGATTAGTTGTTGTTGCTGTGTAATGTTTCTATATACACTATGATTTGTAATTTTAGAATCATTCTTTACAAAGAATATGATCAAACTGAGTGGATACAAAGTGTAGAGGTTAAAGATGGAGAGTGGATGATGCAATGTATTTGGTTTTCTTTCCCAGTTTTGGACAATGTTTCAGTATTTGGTAACTTTGCTCTAAAAATATTCAAAAAACACAAGTACACTGAAACATGGTATCTTAATCATGTTTACGTTTTTCAACTGACACATGTTTCATTGTATTTGTTTTAAATGATGTAAGAGAAAAATTGTACAAAGTTTACGAAACAGTGAACCATAATCGCAGTTTGAATTTCAAAACGTCAGAATCAGATTAAAGAAAGTATATTTGACTGAAAAACAAATCTGAACTGAAAGTTAAACAATCATAACAAAACCAAATTCATAGTAGATTATAATTTTACTTCCGTCTTTTGTCTTTTGCCAACAGATTAAAAGTACTTATTACTTTGACAATAATAGTATAATACCAATAATTTCCCAAAATTTTTAAAAAGAAAAAAAATCCAAAACCAAATAATAGTCCAAAGTCCAAAAAAAGAAAAGAAAATAAATCATTAAATTTGCGTGTTTGTTTATCCCAAAAATAAAAATAAAAACTTTCACAATTATGGCAAAAAATATTAAAGACCGAAACGACGTCGTGGAAGCTTAAGTGTTAAGCTTTTGCATAAAAAAAAAGTGAGAGAGAGAGAGAGATAGGAATCTTTGAGCGATTCGTCTTCCTCCTCTATCGCCTCTCTACTCTTTTACCGGAACTTCTCTGTGATCTCACCGGAATATTCCCTCTTCTCATCTTCTTCCTTTTTATAATTCTCCGTCCTCCTCACTCTCTCCCTTTCTTCGATCATCTCGATCTTTGATCAACGATAATTCCGTTAGTCGCGTGTTCCAAAAAAATTGGTTTGATCACGAACGATGGATGATTATTATAGCGCGGAAGAAGAAGATTGCTATTACTCATCCGATCAAGAGTCTTTGAATGGGATTGATAATGAAGAATCTGATTTGCTTCAGCCTCTCTCCTCCAAAAAATCTAACACTCAGGTTCCCCTCCTCCTCCACTCTACTTCCTCTGTTCCTTCATTCATTCGTGTATGAATGTTCTCAATTCCGTGATTGCTTTAATTGTTGATTCTCTTCTTCCTGATTGAATTTTTGTGTTTCGTGAATATTTTTGAATTTTTGAAAAAAAAAAAAACAAAATTGAATTTCGATTATTTCATTGCAAAATTGTGAATTGAGAATCTGGTTCCTGTATCATTGTTCATCTGAATTTCTCAATTTGTTCACAGTGTGTATAGGATTATGAACACACTGTAGATATTAATTGGACAATTTGAAATTAGGGTTTTGTTTCTCTCTTACGGATTTGGTAACGTTTATCAACCAATTTGCAGGTCATCACTCAAGAATCGCTTCTAGCAGCACAGGTAATACATGACCAGAGATGATTCTTATTTTTTCGTTTTTTTTTATTTGTTAACTTTGTGTTGAGTTGTTGTTGGTTTTTTTCTGATATGCAGAGAGAAGATTTGCTAAGGGTGATGGATTTGTTATCGATAAAAGAGCACCATGCGCGGACTCTTCTAATTCATTACCAATGGGATGTTGAGAAGTTGTTTGCTGTCTTTGTTGAGAAAGGCAAAGACAGCTTGTTTTCTGCTGCTGGTGTTACTCTCTTCGACTCTCAATTTGACAACTCTTCTTTTCCTCTGTTGAGCTGTGATGTCTGCATTGAGGATCTACCTCGTGATCAGATGACCAGAATGGACTGTGGCCATTGCTATTGCAATAGTTGTGAGTCCCTTTTTTCTAAATATTTGTGGGGTTATCCTAAAGTTCGACATTTGATTTAACACTGTTCTTGGTTTGGTTTAGGTTGGACGGAGCATTTTACTGTTCAGATAAATGAAGGGCAGAGCAAAAGGATTAGATGCATGGCTCACCAATGCAATGCTATCTGTGATGAGGATATTGTCAGGAATCTAGTCAGTAAAAGGCGTCCAGATCTAGCTAAGAAGTTTGATCGTTTCCTTCTTGAGTCATACATTGAAGACAACAAGATGGTCAAGTGGTGTCCGAGCACTCCTCATTGTGGGAATGCAATACGAGCTGAGGATGACAAGTTGTGTGAAGTTGAATGCTCTTGTGGTCTTCAGTTCTGTTTCAGTTGTCTGTGTCAAGCCCACTCCCCTTGCTCTTGTTTGATGTGGGAGCTATGGAGAAAGAAGTGTCGAGATGAGTCTGAGACGATTAATTGGATAACCGTCCACACAAAGCTGTGTCCCNCTATTGCAATAGTTGTGAGTCCCTTTTTTCTAAATATTTGTGGGGTTATCCTAAAGTTCGACATTTGATTTAACACTGTTCTTGGTTTGGTTTAGGTTGGACGGAGCATTTTACTGTTCAGATAAATGAAGGGCAGAGCAAAAGGATTAGATGCATGGCTCACCAATGCAATGCTATCTGTGATGAGGATATTGTCAGGAATCTAGTCAGTAAAAGGCGTCCAGATCTAGCTAAGAAGTTTGATCGTTTCCTTCTTGAGTCATACATTGAAGACAACAAGATGGTCAAGTGGTGTCCGAGCACTCCTCATTGTGGGAATGCAATACGAGCTGAGGATGACAAGTTGTGTGAAGTTGAATGCTCTTGTGGTCTTCAGTTCTGTTTCAGTTGTCTGTGTCAAGCCCATTCCCCTTGCTCTTGTTTGATGTGGGAGCTATGGAGAAAGAAGTGTCGAGATGAGTCTGAGACGATTAATTGGATAACCGTTCACACAAAGCTGTGTCCAAAATGTTGCAAACCTGTGGAAAAGAATGGCGGATGCAATCTCGTAAGGTGTATATGTGGGCAGTGTTTTTGGTAAGACCGTGTTTCTCCATTGCTTTATTTTCCTATTACGCATTTTTTTTTCTATGCTTTGAGACAGCAAATGTCATATGGTGAAAGTGTCTCATTATGGACAGTTGGCTATGTGGTGGAGCTACTGGTAGTGATCACACTTATAGGACTATCGCTGGTCACAGTTGTGGTCGGTACCAAGATGACAAAGAGAAGCAGATGGAAAGAGCGAAGAGAGATTTAGACAGGTATACGCATTACCATCACCGATACAAAGCACATACAGATTCATCAAAGCTAGAAGATAAACTTAGGGATACCATCCTTGAGAAAGTTACGAAATCAGAAAAGAGGGAGCTGAAGCTTAAAGACTTCAGCTGGGTCACCAATGGACTTGACCGGTTGTTCAGATCAAGACGGGTCCTTTCGTATTCGTATGCTTTTGCATATTACATGTTTGGTGAGGAGCTATTCAATGATGAGATGACCCCTGAGGTGAGAGAGATAAAGAAAAATTTGTTTGAGGATCAGCAGCAACAACTTGAGGGTAATGTGGAGAAACTTTCGCAGTTCCTTGAGGAACCCTTTGATGAATTTAGTGATGACAAAGTCATGGAGATAAGGATTCAAATTATCAATTTGTCTGTTGCGGTCGATACCCTCTGCAAGAAAATGTACGAGTGCATTGAGAATGACTTGCTCGGTTCTCTCCAACTTGGCATCCACAACATTGCGCCGTACAGATCGAAGGGAATAGAACAAGCAGCTGAGTTTTATGCTTCTTGGAATTCCAGCGGTCCTGACAAATTGCAACCTTTGGATAGTGCTGGTACAAGCGGTAAGTAATTCTCGATTAATTGTGATTGTATCATTCTAGTAATGAATGAACCAGTGATTCAAATCCTAATGAGCTAATATTGTTTATACAGGAGTGACAACGAGGCCTGAGCAAGCTTCAGGATCGAGGAGCTCGGAAGACACTATTTCATCTTCACAGAAACGTCTCAAGAAAGAAGGAAGCTTCATAAACAACAAAGTCACTCTATTGGATTTGAACTTGCCAGCTGATTTCATCGACCAAAACTGAACTCTAATCCTCACTTGCTTTTGTCCAAATGATATGACATAGCAAAAGGTGTTTGGCTATATCTCTCGTTCAAGTTTCGCGACTGACTGGTTAATTTATCTTCCTTATAGTTTTTTGGTTTTTTGTAACAACTATAACTTATTGTTGCTTCTATAGTTCTAGACTTCTAATTCATAGATCTTTTGGTTCAGCCTACCAACTCTGGTGCTTCTCAATGTCTTTCGAGGTCAAATGAGTTATTTTATATTTTTATTAGTTACTAATATAATAAATTATCTGATTTTACGATTCGATCCCCCAAGTATAAGAAGCAACACCATAATGGCGTAATTTGTAATTTATTACGGTTAATACTTTTAAGTGAAGAAACTGAATTGGAGTAATGATGAGTTTGTGTTCGCTTTTTTTAATCTAGTTCCTAGGCTTTAAGCCTTTATGTTTTGTCTTGGAGTGGCCAAAGAATATCAAACATTCAGAATCTGTGTTCTTTCGTACGGTACCCATCAGACGATACTTCCAGCTATGTCAGAAAAAGCTACTTCCAGCTTTTTCCTGTTCTTTTATTTCCAATACTTGAACAAAACAAAAAAAATTGCTATTTTCTATTCTTTCTTTCTTCTATATACATACATACATAGTACCAGGATTTAAAAAGTTGGTCAGAAGTTGAATTAATATTAGGATAATTTACCTACTAAGGTAAGGGCAATAAGTGTACTTTTTTGTGTTATAAAATGGCATGTAGTAGTCTATTTTATTACTATTAAAAAAATGTGGCATGTAGTCTTGATTATACAATCAACGCAAAAATTTGTTTTTCCACGACTCTACTAAATATATCAGAATAGTAGACAAACAAATTATTGAATGAAGTTCGCAACAAGTAGCAAGAACAAAAGAACGATTTGCTATGTAAAAAGCCATTTTCACGGTTAACGTACAATTAACAAGTAGTGGAATCATGCCTAAATAATTTGCCTAATCTTTTCAAGTGGTGTATAGTCCTTTTAATATGAGTATATGTTTAATTAAAATCCGTTACTAAGAATATTTGTCTGGATATATCAAGTGTTGTGGCCTTGTGGGACAAGGACAACAAATGCTCGACAGTATGGTACATATATTTTTATTTATCTTTAACCAATCAAAACAAAACCCAAAAACAAAGATATTTTTAGGCAGTAAAGCTATGTGAAATGAGATATGGAGGAGATTTGATCTAAGTACCTTTCTCGGTTGCGTGCCTAATATTCCAATGTATCTAGAACCTTAGATGCATTTAACAAAGAATGTCATAATTCAATATGTAACAGAGTGCTTAAAATTTTGCAAATCATGTATTCAAGAGTATAGTATATATATATATATATATATATATGTATAACCTTTTAATAAAATAAGAAATGGTATTAGTGTGGTTTAAAATATAGCAAAAATAGTAAAGTAACACATATTCTCTCATTTCCTTGGCAATATAATACTCATAAGCTTACTTAGCATTTATATACTCTTTCGAAAAAATCATAGAAGCTTCATCTGGTAACAAGCAACAACCACGTGTGAAGCACCCCCATCACATATAACAAATGGTCAATCTTTTTAGATATTTGTAGTCTTGTAGTATATAAGAGTGCATTTATAAGATCATTTATCGTAACCCACTAACACCATAAACAATTCTCCAAGAGTCGTTGACAAAACAAAAAAAAAAACTTCTAAAAAAGTCAGAATTTGCTCTAGACCCTCCATTTTTTCCGTTTAAATCTCCATTATAATCTCTGTCTTTCTTTGCCAGCCAAAATCTACAAACACATATTATCCTTCAACTTTCTTATTCATAGCTATCATAACCCAAAAAAAAAAAATCCCCTAGACAAAAAAAAAAGTAAAAAGAGATTAATTCTATTCTATCCATTATTCTATAATCTTTATTTTTAAATCAAGCATTTGACTTTTGTGATAAAGATTTGAAGAAAGAGATGAGGAACGAAACGGGTGGTACCATGGTCGTTGATGTCCAAACTGATCCATATAACAACAATCTCAATCGCCACGAACTTAGCGATAGTCCCAAACCGAGGCCTAAATTTGGTGATCTCTTGAAAGCTGACCACGACGGAATATTCCCTCCCGACGATCTCGTCAGTGGCAACAGTAACGCAAGTCACCAGCGATTTAGCAGCGTTTCGGCCTCGACAATGAGCAGCGGTCCGACCAGCGGTGAAGGTTCTCCTTGTGTAATGTCACCATGGGCCCGCGTGTCGCCCCCTTGGGGTGCGGATTTCAATGAAGACAATGTCCTCGAGACCAACGGTCTCATTGGATCCATTGTAAGAAAAGAAGGGCATATATACTCGCTAGCCGCTTCTGGTGACCTTCTCTACACGGGGTCGGACTCGAAGAACATTAGGGTTTGGAAGAATTTGAAGGAACACGCCGGGTTCAAATCCAGTAGTGGCCTCATTAAGGCCATTGTGATATTTGGAGATAGGATCTTTACCGGCCATCAAGATGGGAAGATCCGGATTTGGAAGGTTTCAAAGAGGAAACCGGGAAAACACAAGCGGGTTGGCACATTGCCGACATTTAAATCAATGGTCAAGAGCTCTGTAAACCCTAAGCATCACATGGAGGTACGCCGCAACAGAAACTCCGTGAAGACAAAGCATAACGACGCCGTGTCTAGTCTTAGCCTGGACGTGGATCTTGGATTGTTGTACTCAAGTTCTTGGGACACGACGATCAAAGTGTGGAGGATCGCGGATTCGAAATGTTTGGAATCAATACATGCACACGATGATGCGATAAACTCTGTAATGTCCGGTTTCGATGACTTGGTGTTCACGGGATCCGCAGATGGCACTGTTAAAGTGTGGAAACGTGAGATGCAAGGCAAAGGAACAAAACATGTGCTAGCTCAAGTTTTGCTCAAGCAAGAAAACGCAGTCACGGCGTTGGCTGTAAAATCAAAATCTTCCATCGTATATTGCGGTTCCTCGGACGGGCTAGTGAACTACTGGGAGCGTTCAAAGCGGGTATTCACCGGAGGAATACTCAAAGGCCACAAATCCGCAGTGCTATGTCTCGCTATAGCGGGGAACTTGCTGTTGAGTGGTTCCGCCGACAAGAACATATGCGTGTGGAGACGAGACCCGTCGGACAAGTCCCATCAGTGTCTCTCTGTTTTGACGGGACACATGGGACCGGTAAAGTGTCTAGCCGTGGAGGAGGAACGAGCTTGCCGCAAGGGGGCAAAAGCCTCTGCAACGGGCGAGGGAGACCGGAAGTTTATTATATACAGCGGAAGTTTGGACAAGTCGGTAAAAGTGTGGCGAGTGTCGGAGAGGATGGCCACGTGGAGGGAGATGGACGAGCCAGCAGCATCTTCCGGACGGAAGAGCTCTTCCTCTCCGCATGAAGGGAGTGGCGCGTGGAGTTCACGAGACATGGAAACTCAAAAATAAAAACGAGTGGAAGGAGCATAGTGTGATTATATTTCGAAGCTGTCCCGTCGTTGCTCAGTCAGTCAGGAGGACCTCACGCCGGGGAAAGAGTCAAAAGGATTGATTTCTATTTTACGACCAAGTCAACGGAGATGTTTGTGCCTCGTTAGATGGTGAGAGAATCAAAAAAGTCGGGTTGATGGTTTTCACGTAGTGAGCTTTTGCTTATTTTTTTTGTTTGGAAAAGAAAATGTTTTAAAAAAGAGTGTACTATAATTAATTTTTTCCCTAATTTTGTAAAAATAAACAAGAAAGAAAGACCGAATCAAACATGTTCTTTTTATTTTCTATTCTTTGTCGTGGTTGCAACTTCTTATAATTTGGAATTTTGATGAGTCGTTCCTCTTCATTAGAATTAGTCGTTCTATATTGATATTGATAAGATTTAAGGGCAACATGATCTTATATATATTTTGATGAGGAAATATTGAGAGCACAACAGGGCCTTCTAGGTGGGCCCTGTGAATCTTCGGATAAATTGATCGAAGCAAAGACAGAAGCCCTAGTCTGNGAAAACACAAGCGGGTTGGGACATTGCCGACATTTAAATCAATGGTCAAGAGCTCTGTAAACCCTAAGCATTACATGGAGGTACGCCGCAACAGAAACTCCGTGAAGACGAAGCATAACGACGCCGTGTCTAGTCTTAGCCTGGACGTGGATCTTGGATTGTTGTATTCGAGTTCTTGGGACACGACGATCAAAGTGTGGAGGATCGCGGATTCGAAATGTTTAGAATCAATACATGCACACGATGACGCGATAAACTCTGTAATGTCCGGTTTCGATGACTTGGTGTTCACGGGATCCGCAGATGGCACTGTTAAAGTGTGGAAACGTGAGATGCAAGGCAAAGGAACTAAGCATGTGCTAGCTCAAGTTTTGCTCAAGCAAGAAAACGCAGTCACGGCGTTGGCTGTAAAATCAAAATCTTCCATCGTATATTGCGGTTCCTCGGACGGGCTAGTGAACTACTGGGAGCGTTCAAAACGGGTATTCACCGGTGGAGTACTCAAAGGCCACAAATCCGCAGTGTTATGTCTCGCTATAGCGGGGAACTTGCTGTTGAGTGGTTCCGCCGACAAGANGAAGACGAAGCATAACGACGCCGTGTCTAGTCTTAGCCTGGACGTGGATCTTGGATTGTTGTATTCGAGTTCTTGGGACACGACGATCAAAGTGTGGAGGATCGCGGATTCGAAATGTTTAGAATCAATACATGCACACGATGACGCGATAAACTCTGTAATGTCCGGTTTCGATGACTTGGTGTTCACGGGATCCGCAGATGGCACTGTTAAAGTGTGGAAACGTGAGATGCAAGGCAAAGGAACTAAGCATGTGCTAGCTCAAGTTTTGCTCAAGCAAGAAAACGCAGTCACGGCGTTGGCTGTAAAATCAAAATCTTCCATCGTATATTGCGGTTCCTCGGACGGGCTAGTGAACTACTGGGAGCGTTCAAAACGGGTATTCACCGGTGGAGTACTCAAAGGCCACAAATCCGCAGTGTTATGTCTCGCTATAGCGGGGAACTTGCTGTTGAGTGGTTCCGCCGACAAGAACATATGCGTGTGGAGACGAGACCCGTCGGACAAGTCCCATCAGTGTCTCTCTGTTTTGACGGGACACATGGGACCGGTAAAGTGTCTAGCCGTGGAGGAGGAACGAGCTTGCCGCAAGGGGGCAAAAGCCTCTGCAACGGGCGAGGGAGACCGGAAGTTTATTATATACAGCGGAAGTTTGGACAAGTCGGTGAAAGTATGGCGAGTATCGGAGAGGATGGCCACGTGGAGGGAGATGGACGAGCCAGCAGCATCTTCCGGACGGAAGAGCTCTTCCTCTCCGCATGAAGAGAGTGGCGCGTGGAGTTCACGAGACATGGAAAAACAAAAATAAAAACGAGTGGAAGGAGCATAGTGTGATTATATTTCGAAGCTATCCCGTCGTTACTCAGTCATGAGGACCCGTCCTCACGCCGGGAAAGAGTCAAAAGAATTGATTTCTATTTTACGACCAAGTCAACGGAGATGTTTGTGCCTCGTTTAGATGGTGAGAGAATCAAAAAAGTCGGGTTGATGGTTTTCACGTAGTGAGCTTTTGCTTATTTTTTTTGTTTGGAAAAGAAAATGTTTTAAAAAAGAGTGTACTATAATTAATTTTTTCCCTAATTTTGTAAAAATAAACAAGAAAGAAAGACCGAATCAAACATGTTCTTTTTATTTTCTATTCTTTGTCGTGGTTGCAACTTCTTATAATTTGGAATTTTGATGAGTCGTTCCTCTTCATTAGAATTAGTCGTTCTATATTGATATTGATAAGATTTAAGGGCAACATGATCTTATATATATTTTGATGAGGAAATATTGAGAGCACAACAGGGCCTTCTAGGTGGGCCCTGTGAATCTTCGGATAAATTGATCGAAGCAAAGACAGAAGCCCTAGTCTGAAAGTCACAAAAGAAAAAAACTAGAAGATAGAAACCCTAGCTCTCCTCCAATTTGATTTCGATGTCGATGTTGCGAAAAAGCTGGTGAGAAGGCGACTGCGTGTATCTATCATGGGGCAATCGCCTTCTTTTATTCGAACTAGCCGTATATAACTAGTTTGTTTCTTGGTCTTTGTCTGTTTTATACATCTATCTTGTCGATTTTCATTCAGTTATTTGGAGGATTCCGAACCTAACATTTTACGGTAGGTGCATTTTCAGAACTTATATATCTTGAATATTGACTTGAAACACTCTCAAAAGTCTTTTGCTATTATACGTAGAACTTTCATGGACAATGACGTAGGCTTAAACTAGTTATATATGGCTAGTTCATGGACAATGACGGACAATAACAAATTAACATAAAAAGTAAACCACAAGACTACAAGAGATAAAAAAACATACGTCAATCTTCATGATCATTCCTTCAGTAAACAATGGTCTTATGCATCTCTCCATAAAGACCCGATAAGATATGCTCATTCAGCGAGTTTTCACTTTTATTGATGTAAATATTTTTATCATTTGCAAAATGATGTTAAGATAAATGAATTAATACATCGATTATTTAAGTGATGTATTTATACATATTTATATCAATAACCGAAAGTGATGAGTTTATTGATGCCGTACTAGTCAATAACAATATCAATTATTACAGTCGATGCTAAATTTTATTTAGGGTATCAATTATAAATAAGCAATATAAATTAATATCACTTAGCCTTTTGATATAATTTAATTGATGTAATATGCACTTTTTGTAGTGATTGGACTATAGTACCATTCATTGCAGAACAAACCGAAGATCGTGTAGCATCTATCTCCAAACTTATCTTCTAAGAACCCACCTTGAATTCTTCAATGACAGGTGGTATGCAATTTTGGAAGTAAGTTCTTCTCGGAGTATAGCAACCAAGAGATCTTCCACATTGGATTTCAATGGTGATGCAGCGGAGAAGGAAGACTTTTTTTTTTTTGCAAAAATAAAAGGGAGAAAATGACATAAAAATTTTGAACTTATCAAAAAATGCTGAAAAAACATGAATTTTGCTTGTGATAGATTAAATAGCTAATTTTAGATAACTTTCTAATTAAATGGTTAACTTTTATTAAATCAACCAAAAAAAGCACATCCTCAAGTCAACTGACAAAAAAAGAAAGTCAACATTAACAGTTTACTAAATGATGTCGTTTTGTAGTTTTTTTTAATTCAAAAATCTAGGATTCGAACCCATCACCAGTGATGACAACTGCATAAATCAGCTATAAATTGTATTAAATATTTTATTGTGTGGATTAATATATTACAGTTTGAAATTCAATTAACTGTTATTCTATTATTCACATAGATAAAAAGTGAGTTGGACAAACAGGAGTTAGAAGACGTTTCTACATGTGTGCATTTTATTGTTGGAAAAACTTATTTATTCAAAATTCAAGTTAAAAATATGATTTTGATGCATCATATCAAACTTTTGAAGTCTCATAAATTATAGACCAAACAAGCATAAATAACATATATATATATATATATATATATATATTATGATGTGTTATGTTTACTAAATACAATATATTATTTCACTTAACATAATAAAAAGGTTGTTTTTATGTGTTTAGACAAGTTCAAATGATGTCAATTGTGGAACCAAACGTGAAAAACGTGATGAACGTCAAGAACGGTTGATCAATGGAAGAAACAAAGAATTGAAGACTGAATTTGTTTTTTAATTTTCAAAAGTTTATGCATAACAACATGTTTTTAAACAATTCTTTTAATTTGGTTTTAACTCATTTTTAGGATAAGTTTTATTTTTAATATATCAAATAAGCATAAGTGATACAAACAATGAGATATTATGATTGTTTGGTTAATAATTATTTAAATATTATATTATTCAATAATTAACATAAAAGCTGATAATATATTATTCTAATTTAAAACAATAGTAACAATATGTAATTTAAAAACAAGCATACATAAACAATGCACACATCACTAAAAACAAAAGAATAGGCACCCCTAATAAACATACATAAATTTTTCTTCTACAATTATATAAAATATATTAATTAGAAACTAAAGAAAACCGGTGTATCGCATGGTTCATATATATCTAGTGTTTTATACTTAATAATACCAAAATACTGCTACTATTTTATTTGATCATTGTATTTATTTCTGTTACACGTGTGACTATTTTCGACGGATATGAATTTGCATAAGTTAATCATATTTATTGTCGGATAAAAATGTTTTCCTTCTTTCCTTGCCAACTGACCTGTCGAACAACACAAGAGTGAAATAATAACTAGGAAGTATTTATAATAATATTTTGAAGTCTAATATTTTATTATTTATTCTATACGTGGATTTTGATGGGGAAATGAATACACGCACATGATACATTGCATTGTATCGAGCTATATTTATAATTAGAGTCTTCCTTTTCTCATTTCTATTAAAATCGTAAATTTGTGATTGAGAAAATGTATACACAGACGCATGAATACATGATACGTTGCGATTGGTCGGAAATTGGGAGTTATCAGATTGTTGTCTTTATACACGTACTGACGTACGACTTATACAAAAATTATAAAGTATAAACAATAGTTAATTTTTATATACTGTTCACACCGCACACATCGTTGGGACTTCGACTGGAATTGGAAATGTTGAAGTACGAACTTGAAAAAGAGTAGGCGACTCTTCTCAGGTTAGTCAGTCTAGAAGTATGGCCTAAGGCAAGGGGGCATAAGAGTGTCGTCTGAGTGTGTGTGTCTAATGGAACTACTATATGTCTGTGTGATGTTGTAAAAACAATCCAAGTGACTACAATGTAGTTTTATGAGTAACACGTTTCTTGTTCTTTTCACTCTAGAACAATGAAACTGTAACAGAGACAAAGAAAGAACAAGAGATAGAGTGAAACAGAGTGATGAGAGAACAAACCCCAAAAAATGCAACATAAATGGAAGAGCAATTTGTTTTGTTAATAACCATTTTCCTTAAAAGCACGTCATGTGTTTGGGATGTTGTAGGAACTAGAGAGACAGGTTTGGACTTTGAAGGTGGCAAAGGAAGAGACCACATGTGATACTCTATATATATTGTGCTGTTTTGAACCGGGAAAGGATTCTGGCGTCCGAGCAACGGTAGAGCTGGACCCCCGGTGTTGGAACGCTATTTTACTCGATTTTACCAGCTATCGAGCTTCCTGAAAGCTAGATCGCCGGTGGTGGACCATCATTTTACTCGATTTTACCGGTTGTCGACCTTCGGAATAGCTTGACCCCCGGTTGTTGGACAGTATTTGCCTCCTTTTGTCTCCTAATTCGATATAAAATTTACAAACACTCACCACAAAGTTAGAATGTGATTAAATACTTTTAGAACCCATAAAAAAAAAACTATATACATTAATTACTTAATCGTATGGTCCATGTTTCCATCACCAAAAGGAAACTCGATGATCTAATGAGTAATGTGTTTTTGGTTTTGTTTCCTTTCACACAGTCTATTTGCAAGCGTCTAATGCAAAGAAGAGCCAACCTATTTTTCATCATTTTGAGAGAGAAGATTATTAAGAAACTATTAA
Source organism: Camelina sativa (assembly GCF_000633955.1). Lineage (NCBI taxonomy): Eukaryota > Viridiplantae > Streptophyta > Magnoliopsida > Brassicales > Brassicaceae > Camelina > Camelina sativa. The sequence continues at coordinate 2,977,687 of NC_025696.1, read as the reverse complement.
TTCTTTCCATCAGCTCTTATTAAGAAGAAACGATTTAAAGTTTTGAAAGTTTCGCATACAACTTTTGAAAGAAAAGGAACTACTCTCTGATTTTTTTACCAACTACTACATAATTACTCCACCTACTACTACATGGGCATGCTCGACACTAGACTATAAGCTTAACTCTTCAAGTAAACAAAAACAATTAGTTCCTAGTCACATCCTCTCCATGCATGGATTCCCCTTTCGTGTAATGGTTTAGTCACCAACATATCCACAACTGGCAGCCAGATTCTAGAGAGCAATTGATGATGAATTAATGGTTTAGTCAACGATCTGAAACTTGCTTCTAGCGAAATTATCAAACCCTGATTTCAAAACAGAAAAAAAAAAAACATACTTACTTTTAACGTAGCCACCAACATATCCACCGAAAAAAGCTAAGAAAAGACGAGAATCTGGCTGCCGGTCCCATACACGTTTCAAGGTGGAGGTCGAGGTGGTCAAGGAAGAAGATATCGAGGTGGTGAAATCGCGAGTCCATCTACCAGAATGCTGCAGCTTTTGTTTTTAAGGTACTGTAAGTAAGCATATATTTATTCATATTTCTAAGGTACTGTAATAATGACGAGATTTTTGTTTTTGCTAAAATAATGACGAGATTGTTATGGTCTCTAGTTGTGTATGTCATGTTTTCTCCAAATATAAAATTGGAGATTATGAATTTGTTTTTGTAGGTGTGATCTTTTAAATATATGTAACTAGGATTGTTCGTTATCCATGGCTAGCACATACTTATGTAATTGTAAATCATTGCTGAATAGTGAAGAAAAAATACGTAGTCGATAATCCAGGGCAAAGTCGTGAATGGCTAAGAGAAAGTCAAATCGTCAAAATAGGATTAAGCTTGTCATGAAGAGCAAAGAGCATATTAAGAAGTGAGAACAAATTCAGTCGCAGTACTATTGAGAGGAAGAGAGCACATCTGCACATATGTATTATATTTATATATGCAAACAATGTTAAAACAAAGCAAAAAATAGAGTGTATCAATATTTATAAAACAGAGCAACAAGGTGAGACGCAATATTTTCTTATTTCCGCAGTCAGGGTGGAATAGATCTTCCTCACCACATGAAGGGAGTGTGGCCCGTGGAATTAAGGAGCATATAGTGTGATTAATCATTCTCTCAGATCACGAGGACCCGTCTTCACGTCGGGAAAGAGTCAAAAAGGATTTATTTCAATCTTATGACGACCAAGTCAACGAGACTCAGACAGGTTTGTGCCACTGGTGAGAGAAAATCAAAATTTAAGTCGGATTGATGATGGTTTTCCTTAAAATAAAAAAAAAAAATAAAAAAATTAAGACTTAAGTATATATACTATCAATTTTTTTTCCCTAATGTTGTAAAATTAAACAAGAAGAAGGACCGAACAAACATGTTTGTTCTATTTTCTATTATATGTCTTGATGATGATTGTAACGTACTAAACCCGGCCATATTTGTCATTAATGGAACGATATATTATCAATTTGGAGAGACACATATATGAACATCTTGTCGCGCAAAACTATCTTAGTCTAATTGTCAATTATCTTTTCATAGTAGGAAAGTGGTATTCTAGAATACAAAATGTCTTCCCAACAAAAAGTTATAAGTGTAAGCGTCAATCTATTAACCAATTAGCATGTTTTTAAAATTAACAATTAAACGCATACACCACTTTCTTTAAATGAACACATTCACGCTCAGTATACTATTAATCACATAAAGTTTTATCTTTATGGTTTAAAAGGTCAAATTGTAGACTTCAGAATTGTATACTTAGTTAAATTAAAAAATTAGTTAACACGTTTTGAACCACTTTACCGAATACGTCTTTAACCATAACATATACTATCAATTTATCAAATGAATTTTTTTATGAAATGTTTTATTCATATATAATAATGTTAATTCTATTCACAATTTATAAAAAAATCAAAATAAATAATGTTAACTATATATTGTGAGGCTGGGATCTATAATAATTTCGTAACTAATCACTAAACCGAAAACATTTTCACTAAACTGTAAATTAAAAAGTTATAAAACGAGTCAACCTCAACAAACACCACCGGTCTCCTATAAACCGTGTAATTCCGGTTATTGCAACATTATTGCAGGGATGAACAGATATTTACAAAACTACCCTCGTTCTTTGACTCTCTCCACGCCTTTCCGCAGACGCATCATCGTTTTCAACTTCCCCAACCCGCGTTGACGGCAAGAATTTTCCCGGAAAATAACTCTTTTTTCTTTTCTCCTTCTCTTTTGGTTTACAGAAAAAAGAAAAAACAAAGGAGAAAGTCTTCTCTTTCTTATTGTCAAGTCTTCGTCGTTTACTAAGTGAAAGAGAGAGAGAGAGAGAGAGAGAAGAAGAAGAAGACGATCCAACCAATCACTCTTTCTTCTTTTTGTTTACTTCTTCTTCTGCAAATTCCTTTTTTTTTATTTCCCCAGAAAATTTTGTTTGCTTATTTTTCTTTCTCCCATCGTCTGAAAAAAAATCTCTTAACAAAATTCGAATAAAGTCTCGTTCTTTAAGCTAAAAGGAGCTAGCTTTATGTGATCAAATTGTTGTATATATCTGAAGTTGTGTTCTTGTCTCACGCGGTTGGTGATTTTGATTATATAAGCCACTAATGGCTTAGGGGAAGTCTTTATCTTATCCTCGTAATTGTTGGTAGTTTCTAAATCAGGCAATTTTAGGAATTAGGGCTTTTTTGTGTTTTTGTGTATGTGTGTGCTCGATTTGGTAAAAAAGAAGATGGTTTTAAGAAAGTTATTGCCTTTAACATCACCGAATCCTAAAAATCAGGAAAGTGAAGATGATGATGATGAAACTAGTAGTAATTATAGAATTGATTATTCATTCGCCTCTGAGTATAAAGGCCCTCTTATTGCTAATTTGCCACGAGCTCTTCCCGTTGAAGTTGATGAGATCCCCACGGCTCAACCTGTTTCGTTTTCTTCCTTGTCAAGTGGTATCTCTTACCCAGTTGCTCAACCTCTCGTTAGGACTACTAATAGGGTTACCAAGAAACCATCTGATTCTGTAACTCAGAAGAAGAAGAATGGTTTTGTTGATTCTCCAGGTGCTTCTAGTGTGGTTTTGATTGGGCGTGATGTTGTTTCTGGCTCGTCATCATCTTCATCATCATCATCAAAGAGATTGGATGTATCAGAAGAAGCGAAAAGTTTGGTTGAGGTACCGTTATCACCATCATCACCATTGTCTGCATCAGTAAGAGGGGAGGATACATTAGATGATGGAAGAGCTTCGGATGTGGGATCAGATTGTTCCATTGGAGAGGATGCCGATGGAGAACGTGCAAATCATGTGAGATTCGTTGAACCATTTCAGAACAGTGAATGTGGTGAAAGCTCTTACCTTTCTGATGGAGAAAGTATAGCTGCAACGCCTAAAGCTGAAAGGAAAGGTAAAAGAGGATCGTGTTACCGATGCGCGCTAGGCAACCGGTTTACTGAGAAGGAAGTCTGTATCGTCTGCGATGCCAAATACTGTTATAACTGTGTGCGCAGAGCCATGGGTGCAATGCCTGAAGGAAGAAAGTGTCAAACTTGCATTGGTATTAGGATCGATGAGTCCAAGAGAAAAAGTCTCGGAAAGTGTTCAAGAATGCTGAAGCGTCTTCTCACGGATTCTGAACTTCGACAAGTCATGCATGCTGAGACCTCCTGCAAGGCGAATCAATTGCCTTCGCGGCTTATCACTGTCAATGACAAGCCTTTAAGTGAAGATGAGCTTTACATGTTGAAGACATGTCCACATCCACCCAAGAAGCTAAAACCGGGAGACTATTGGTATGATAAGGTTTCTGGCTACTGGGGAAAGGTAGAGTTACTTATTTATGTGTGTCTGCCTATCTATTCTTGAGGATTTTATTTTTGAGTGCTCAGCTAAATCAGAGCCTCTATGTGTTTATTTAATCAGGTAGGAGAGAAACCTTGTCAGATTATAAGTCCTAACAAGAACATAGGAGGTAGTAACGTTAAGAAGGACGCAAGCCATGGTGATACTGGAATTTGTATTAATGGCCGGGAAATAACCAAGTCAGAACTCATGATGCTCAAGGTTCTTTCGCTGTTTTCACCCTTGTTTTTGTTAGTGTCGTGTTAATGTCGTGTTCTGAATTAAGGGATTCTTTGCTTTGATGTAGATGGTGAATGTTCAATGTGAAGGAAACCCTCATTTTTGGGTCGATTCAGATGGTACGTACCAGGAAGAAGGTCAAAAACGTTCCATTGGGAACATCTGGAATAAGGTATGATTTCCTTATCACAAGGTTTTCTCTTTCACAGCGTTTGAACATAAAACTAAAGACCACTACTAATATCATTTTTACAGAAAAGAGCAAGACTTGCTTGTGCTCTCTTCTCTCTGCCAGTTCCTCCGGCTTCATCTGCAGTAGAACCATGTGATGTGCCCATATATGAGCAGAAAATGCTTAACAAGCTTCTTCTGATTGGTAATGAGAAATGTGGCGCCACTACAATATATAAACAAGTGAGCTATTCATCTTAATGTCAACCCACTTGAATATTTAACATCTAGTAGGGAATCTGGATTGACTTCTTCTGTTTCAGGCAAGGTCTCTCTATGACATCCCATTCTCTGTAGACGACCGTGAAAGAGTCAAATTCATAATCCAAACAAATCTCTATACCTATCTGGCAATGGTTCTTGAGGCACATGAAAGGTTTGAAAAAGAGATGAGCAGTGACCAGCCTTCAGATCAAACAGGTGATTTTTATTGACCGAGCAAACATCAGTTAACAATTGATTGTTGTGGAACACTGATTGAGTTCTTGTGTGATTTAGGCAATATGGGAGATGAGACAAGTCCTAAAACAGTTAGCTCGATCAACCCGAGACTAAAACATTTTTCAGATTGGCTTCTAAAAGAAAAGGAAGACGGAAACCTGAAGATATTTCCACCATCAAGCCGCGAGAATGCACAAACCGTTGCAGATCTCTGGAGAGTACCGGCCATTCAAGCCACCTACAAAAGGCTTCGTGATACACTTCCCAGAAACGCCGTTTATTTTCTTGAACGAGTGAGTTTACATCAAGTGCTTGCTTGTCTAATCAGGACCATAGTAGACTGACCTAAATTTGTTACTTCTCAGATTCTTGAGATCTCGAGATCAGAATACGATCCTTCTGATATGGACATATTGCAAGCGGAAGGACTATCCTCCATGGAAGGACTTCCTTGTGTGGACTTCTCATTCCCATCAACTTCTCAAGAAGAGACTCTTGAGAGCGATTATCAACACGATCCAGACATGAAGTTAGTTCTATTCTTTTTCCTTGTGCTGTATTCAGACTAAATGAAAAATTGTTGGGACTTAATCTCTCTCTCTTTTGCTCTCTCTGCAGGTACCAACTCATCCGGTTAAATCCGAGAAGCATTGGTGAAAACTGGAAATTGCTGGAAATGTTTGAAGACGCTGACTTGGTGATATTCTGTGTCTCACTAACAGATTATGGAGAATACATAGAAGACGGTGACGGGAATGTTGTGAACAAGATGATTGCAAACAAACAGCTTTTTGAGAGCATGGTGACTCACCCGACCCTGTCTAAGAAAAGGTTCCTTTTGGTTCTAACCAAATTTGATCTCCTAGAAGAAAAAATCGAGGAGGTTCCTCTAAGAACCTGTGAGTGGTTCGAAGACTTCAACCCGTTGATAAGCCAGAACCAGACGAGCAGGCACAACCCTCCAATGGCTCAGCGTGCTTTCCATTACATTGGTTATGAGTTCAAGAGACTGTATGACTCACTCTTGGAACCGTATTCGATGCGTGGAAGGAGCTTTAGGCCAAAGCTGTTTGTTTCCCAAGTGAGCTTGGAGAGTGACAGTGTGGACAACGCACTGAGATATGCTAGAGAGATTCTCAAGTGGCATGTTGAAGAAACTTCCATGTTCCAAGAAATGTCTACTACTAGCATCGAGGCCAGCTCGTCCTCTTGATATTTTTTCCCCTAAAATTCTTTCTTTCTTTCTTTCTTTTACATAGCGCTTGTGTGCATGTTTTTGTGTGTGTTGTATCATGTATGTAGTGCCAAGATACATATTCATGTGATTGATTTCTCAGGTAAAAAACAAAGAAAAAAAGAGAGAAATAAAGTGAAGTAAATTACACCTTTTTTTCTTTTCTTCACAAGAAGCCGGTTTAACAGATTATCTAATTATACGGTTTGTGAGGATGAACCGGACCAGAGTGGCATTTAGATTCGCGGTTTAAACTTTGAGAGATCGAATCGTTTAAAAGAGGAAAAGAAAATATTTTGAAAGTGTCACGCAGACTACGAGGGACTGAGCATTGTACCTTCTTTCTCTGCAAAAAACTTAAACGTTGATTTGACTCATCTTCAACGTTCAACGTAGTACTCTCTCTTACAATTTTATCTTACTTTTTCTATTTACTAGTCTTCACTGTCTCTCTCTTTCTCTCTCTCTCTGTTTTTAGTTTTTCTCTCTCTTTTGAAGCACAGATCCAACATCTCCTCCTCTTCAATGGCTACCGCTACTGAGTTCCAGTTTCCCCCACGGTTCTTCAAAGCTTTCGTCTCCCATTTCAGCTCAGATTCCATGGTAAGATATTCTCTCTTGTTTTTTTGTTTCCCAGGTTTCTTTTATACATGAGCAAACGATTCTTACTCTTGTTGGTTTCTTACAACTATGTCTGATGGTGCCCTTGCCCCTTGGTGGTGTGATGAAACAACACTGTATTTTAAGTTTTGTTTTCTGTGGGTTTATCTGCATTTAGGCTCCTGTTAGTATATATGTAGCTCTGCCGTTTCTAGGGTTTTGCTCTGTTTCTTCTTACCCCTTTGGTTTCCTCTGTTTTCTCACTAATGAGTAAAGATTATAACTTTTCTGTACGAATCAGCCTATTTTATAGACTTAAATCTAGAAATGTTTGAATATTGTGACTGGGTTCTATCAAAGTAGAGGTAGCTTTGCTCAGATTCTGTTTTTCTTGCTGATGAATAGATTATATACATGTGTTCTGCTTTCAGAAGCTTGTCTGCTTATATTAATTTCTCTCTGGATGCTGAAAGTTGCAATTTTTTATACTGAGAAGCTTCTTATAGGGTTTTGATTGACTTCTTGAGACTGTATGCTTTGATTTTGTCTGTATCTTGAAAGTTGACTCTTTTTAAGTTTTAACTGTCCCTACGCTTTTGATTGAAATCAAATCTTGTTTGTGTGTGTGCATAACCCTCTGCTGCGGTCAGAAGTTTCAACCTGACTTTGAATTTGGATGACATTCTCTGACCTTTAAAGTCTCTCTTTCTATGAGTATCTCTTGAGTGTTGGCTTTTTGCATTGAGCAGGTGATCCCAATCCCCTACTACGATCAGCTTCCACGTCTTCTGCCCAAAAAGGTGATACTCCAAGGACCTGGTGGACGCTCTTGGAACGTAGCGACCAAGATAAGGGGAGATGAAGTGCATTTTGTGCAAGGATGGCCCAAATTCGTCGAGGATAACACTCTTAACGACGGAGACTTTTTGACCTTCGTGTATAATGGTAACCACATATTCGAGGTCAGTATCT
>NC_025696.1:2953250-2966314 GCF_000633955.1 Camelina sativa | reverse complement strand
TTTTTTTTTTTTTTCAGGTTTCTTTTATACATGAGCAAACGATTCTTACTCTTGTTGGTTTCTTACAACTATGTCTGATGGTGCCCTTGCCCCTTGGTGGTGTGATGAAACAACACTGTATTTTAAGTTTTGTTTTCTGTGGGTTTATCTGCATTTAGGCTCCTGTTAGTATATATGTAGCTCTGCCGTTTCTAGGGTTTTGCTCTGTTTCTTCTTACCCCTTTGGTTTCCTCTGTTTTCTCACTAATGAGTAAAGATTATAACTTTTCTGTACGAATCAGCCTATTTTATAGACTTAAATCTAGAAATGTTTGAATATTGTGACTGGGTTCTATCAAAGTAGAGGTAGCTTTGCTCAGATTCTGTTTTTCTTGCTGATGAATAGATTATATACATGTGTTCTGCTTTCAGAAGCTTGTCTGCTTATATTAATTTCTCTCTGGATGCTGAAAGTTGCAATTTTTTATACTGAGAAGCTTCTTATAGGGTTTTGATTGACTTCTTGAGACTGTATGCTTTGATTTTGTCTGTATCTTGAAAGTTGACTCTTTTTAAGTTTTAACTGTCCCTACGCTTTTGATTGAAATCAAATCTTGTTTGTGTGTGTGCATAACCCTCTGCTGCGGTCAGAAGTTTCAACCTGACTTTGAATTTGGATGACATTCTCTGACCTTTAAAGTCTCTCTTTCTATGAGTATCTCTTGAGTGTTGGCTTTTTGCATTGAGCAGGTGATCCCAATCCCCTACTACGATCAGCTTCCACGTCTTCTGCCCAAAAAGGTGATACTCCAAGGACCTGGTGGACGCTCTTGGAACGTAGCGACCAAGATAAGGGGAGATGAAGTGCATTTTGTGCAAGGATGGCCCAAATTCGTCGAGGATAACACTCTTAACGACGGAGACTTTTTGACCTTCGTGTATAATGGTAACCACATATTCGAGGTCAGTATCTTCCGTAGCGATGGATGTAAAGAGACTAGCGAAGTCTTTGAAGTGAGTGAGGACGAAGGAGACAGTGTTTGTTCTCTAAGCAGTGACGACACAGACACTCGTTCTGAACCTGAGATGGAGAATCCAATCCCGGAAGGCAGAGACAAAGGTTTGAACACATTGTTAGCTTTCCTTCATCACTTAGATTGTTTCATGTGAATCTTCTGTTTTGACGACTCTTTGAGATCTTTTTTCAGGAAAGTCAAAAGTGGATGTTGTGGAGGATTCTGATGAAGAAGAGGATAGTGTTTATTCTGAAAGCAGCGAAGATACTGAAACAGAATCTGACAGTGGCTCTGAGTTCAAGATAGGCAAGACAACCCCCAAACGCAAGAACAAAGGTTAGGTTTTAACCATCACCCATTGTTAGCTCTTTTATCACTTGAGTTGTTTTATGTTATTGGCTTTCTGTAGATAAGTCTGTTTCGTTTGCTGTGATGTTTCCAGGAAAGAAGAAAGATCAGGAAGCTGTGCCTGTGGAGGAGGAGTCTTCTGAGGAAGACGGTGACGGTGACAGTGACGGTGACAGTGACAGTGACAGTGATTATGTTGAAGCGTTTGGTCAATTAGATGTTGAAGACAAATCCAACAGTGACGACGGTTCTTATGCTCCAGAGGAAGAAGACACAGCCGCCAGCACCACTTGCGTCAAAGCAAAGGTGCCAAATCTGAAGAGGAAAGGTAAAATACATTTAACTTTCATCAGTTAGATTGTCTATGAGATGGCTACTTATACTAATGCAACATTGTTTTGTCTCTTATTATGTGGAACCAGAGGCGGCAAAGAAGAGGAAGAAAGGTAAACAAAATATTTTCTTAGTTCCATTACTTTATAAGGTGATTAATTTATGGGATCGATGCTCATATAGAAATGCTTTTGTCTCTTGAGAATTTTACAGTAGAGCCCAAGATCAAAAACCCTGAGAGATATCTTGATGATCCAAAGAACATACACTTTGAGACGAACGTGAAGAATAGGTTATACGAGCTGGTAAGAACTGCAAATTATATATAACTGGTCCTAATAAGATACTAGTAATTTTAACCTAGCTAACTAACGTATTTGTTTGATTTGTGTGCCTTTAAAAAACAGTTGGTTCATGCACAATTGGTGAAAGACTATTGCTTGAGGTTTGGAGACTATGTTGACTACATTGACAGATTCGGGAAACTTAGAGCGAAAACAGCAAAATGGAAGGATCAACGTGTGTGTATCAAAAGGTGGATGCGCATATGCAAGAGGCACGGATTGAAAAAAGAGGACCGCGTTTTGTGTGAGCTCTTGCGTAGGGGTTCTTTCGTTTACGCGATCAAGCTCCATATCGTTCGCGGAAAAAATCTGTAAACGCCGCCATTAGTATGGTCAACTAAAAACTTATGAGTTTCATTATTGTCTAATGAACTGTTTCTCTTGTTCTAGTATGAATCTTATTTTATAATGACAAGATCTAATCTTTGAGATATGTTTAGCTATGTTGTATCGATTCGGTTTACATTAATAGTTATGTTTTCAGAACAATAAACCCGCTATAACTGATAGAAATTACATGAGAAATAGATAGAAGAAGCGAAAACAACATAATTGCAGGAACTGAAATCAGTTTAAGTCTTAAACAATAGATATTACTAATAGTCTTTTGAGTGTTTTAGATGGAGTAAGAAGCAAAGATGAGATCATCCATGGATATATATAGGTCGGATAGTGATGGTTTCCAAAGAATCCTCTGTCACAAAGAATAAAGATAAAGAAACAGAGGAATCATTCACTATAGTCTATATATGACTTGTTTGAGAGAAACTAAATAAAACTATGTACCTTCATGTTCCTTCTTCATCATCCTCGTGAGATCTCTCCTTTGTTGATTTTATTGGTTGGAAATTTGCTTCACCAGAAGTGAGAAGAAATGAGTGAGAGAGGATTATTAGAAATAATCTTCAAAGCTTTTGTGACTTAATTTGAGATAAAACAGAGCCAGCTACTCTGTTTCGAGTCCGAAAATAGTAACTTCCGCTATCTTAGTAAATAAATATTACTAAACGAACCTAAAGTTGATTACTTTGGCTTTAATTTATACTCAGATTTGGATCATAATTTATATTATCTTCAAGTAGTATTACAATGTCGACGTTAACTGTTTTTATCTTAAATAGTTTTGAGAAGTTTTGGCCATATAAAGTCTTATCTTTTTCCTTTTATACTTGCAGCTTTGTGGGTCCTTTCTTGACGTTTCTTGAAAACCTCTTTAATTCAATACAGTAGTTCATAGTACTTCACTATTTTCAACTAAAGATAAACATGTATGCATCGTTCCAAAATTGTCAGTTGTCAGTATCAGGCCATCCTTAATGGGAGAACTATTGTGTGTTCTTAGCCAAATTAAATCATAAATAAACTGAACAGTGGTCTAAGAACATTTTTTTTGTTCTTCAATTAGAACTGATTTAAAGCTAGTTCTAATTGAACGTGGCAGTACCTCATTGGTTGAGATTTTTTGGAAATAAAGAAAACTTTTCAGTTTTCATTTCCTCTTTCTCTCCAACAACCTCTCCAGCTGAAATCACGATTCGAGATCTACGGTTCAATCTCCCGGATCCGAATTCGACAAATCTGCCATTTCAGCAGGGTTTGTAAAACCCTAATATATATAACTCGCTACTCAATTTTGGCTTCGTCTATAACTCTTCGTTGCAGCCTCTCTTTCTAAGGTTAGTTTCTGTATGTACTCTTTTGCTCTGTTTCTCCATTGAATTGATCTGTGTTGTTTTGTACGTGATTGTCCAACTTTATTTGTTACAATCCTTGTTCTGATTTATGTGCTTATTGAGACTGATTTGCTTAATTTTCTTGGCAGATCTTGATTTGCTTCTCTTTGTTCTTAAAGCCAATTCAAAGAGTCAATATGTCAGGGTAAGCTTCTCTTGTTATGCAGCTTTATTAGTTTATCACTACATTCTATTAATCTACTGAACCAGTGATCAATAGAGTTGATAGATTAGAGTGTAAAGGTTTTAGTTTTAGGTAGATTAGATGTAGATGATATGCTTTGATTTGGACTTGTGCTATGTGACTCAAATTTTTAAACTTTCTTGTTGGGCATTGGTTTACATAAAAATGTAGATTGATTAGTATTATTGCTTCACAGTTATTAATGTTAAATTCGAATAATTGATAAAGTATGATCATTTCACAGAGATGAAGCTGTTGCTCCAGTTGTTCCTCCGGTTGCTGAGGCAGCTGCGATCCCAGAGGACATGGATTTGATGACTGCATTGCAGTTGACAATCAGGAAATCTCGTGCTTATGGTGGTGCTGTTCGTGGTCTCCATGAAAGTGCTAAGCTTATTGAGAAGCGTGTTGCTCAGCTCTGTGTGTTGGCTGAGGACTGCAACCAGCCCGATTATGTCAAGCTTGTTAAAGCTCTTTGTGCTGACCACAGCATCAACTTGCTTACAGTTCCAAGTGCCAAAACCCTCGGTGAATGGGCTGGTGTAAGTTGTCTTTTGTTAAAAAGCTCTCTCTTAAAGAATGTTTTGGTTCCTCTCGTTCCTACTCTTAAATCTTGAAAATGTGGTTACAGCTTTGCAAGATTGATTCAGAGGGAAATGCTAGGAAGGTTGTTGGATGCTCATGTCTTGTAATCAAGGTAACTGAGTCTTTTTCACATTCTCTACTAATCTATGAATCATTGGAATTTCGAAATACATATAATGTCTTTAGCTTGTGTACTGTTGATTTATATGTGCGGTTTTGTATTGGCTGTTACAGGATTACGGTGAGGAGACAACTGCCCTAAACATCGTCAAGAAGCATATTGAATCTAACTAAATCAAGCAAAGGTCAAGTATTTAGATGCTTTTTCCCCAAAAGGAGCGCATTTTTTACTTGTGGCCACTCTCTTCTTTTTCCTCTTGTGTTCTCTGTTTTTGATATTTAATACTCAGCGGAAGCTCCAATTCCTTCAGGTCCTCCTTCGCATTTCCCGCGCTGCAATATGCCTCAACCGAGACCGATATCTCAGTAAGCAGTACAAACAAACACGAATATGAATTCAACTGCTCCTCCTCAAGGCTCAACAACAAGAGTTGTATGTTTTTTTTTTTTTAACATTTTATTTACAATTTTTTTTGTTTCATAAAAATTTGGTATTGTATTTTGAATTATAGTACAAGTTTATAAGTTTGCAATTTAAATGTTATTTTAAAAGTTTTTATAATTTGTAAAATGTTTATGAATATTATATCTTTATTCTAAGAACACCAAAATTAGTTCCCCCATTTTTTTTACATATGATCTTAACAACTGATCTTAGATTATTTTCACTATATATTTAATCTAAGAACACAAAAAAAGTTCTCCCATTAAGGATGCCCTCATCTTCATAGAGCATGCTTTTATGTACTTTTTCTTATATTTATATGGCAAATTTTATTTAATTAGTGCGTATATGTGTGTGTGTGTGTTTGTATTGATGGAATAATGCTATATACATGAGGACAATTTAATGAAAGCCACCAATGCTTTCAAATCCAAACTACCGCCCTGAATTTGGATTTAACCACTCTGAAGTCTGAATAACTCATTTGCTGATTTAAGTTTTTGTGAGTGTGTGTTTGTGTGTTGAAAAGCTTATTTAAGAGTTGAAACATTTTAGGGCTCTTAGCTAGTTTAAAACCAATAAGTAGTTGAAACATTGGACGACTTTAGCAAAGCTAATTAAATGAAGATAATTTAAACCAGTATGTATGCTCTAATAATTAAGCTAGTTGTTGTGCCAAATATTTTTTCTTTCTATCATTTTTTTTTTTTTTGGGGCAAATTTTTCTTTCTATCATAAAAGAGTTCGTATCTATAATAAGAGAATATATTAAGAGAGCATGTGTATTTTGGGATATACTTGTTTTCTTTTTATAGATTGTATAAAGTATAGCATATATAAGAAGAATTTATTCGTTTTTTACCTTTACAGTTATGATAATACTAATTAAGCACAGTCGATCTTAAACACAATCGTCAAATTTTAGATTGAATCTATCGTAAAATTGATACGTACATTACTTAACATTGTTACCCCAAAAGAAAAAAAGAAAAGAAAAGATTGATACATTAGACGCTTTACTAATAATCCCTATGAAAATTGACGATAACATTTTCAGATAATTATCCACCCAGCTATAATAATAAAATTTAGTCGATCGACACGACAATTGTCGTATTGTTGCAACAACACCTAATGTGAACGTTGGACGGTTTTAGTTATTGAGATATTTTTTAATTAGCAAAGTATAGAGTTGAAGAATTATACTCTAGTTCATAAACAATGAAATAGAACCACTAAAAAATAAGCATAAAGAGTTGTTGATTGATCGTTATTAATTAAAAAAATCAGTGATTAGTACTAATACAAAGTATCCGACTGGTTAATGGAAAACAGAAAAGATAAAGTGAAAAAGTTATGACGCGGGCGAGATTGCGAATAAAAACGTTTTTTTTTGTTCAGCACTAAAAACGTGTTCTTATCATTACAGCACGTGCTCAACGTGCTTGTGCCTCTCTCTCTCTCTCTCTGCCGCCTATGGTGAGCTTTTTTAACTTCTTTGTTCCATTTTTTTTTTTTAAACTTCAATCGTAGCCTGCCGCCCTTACACACATACATATATACATTGACACATATAATAAATACATTGCTTTATTCAGATTTATTTCATTAACTGTAAAACATTGTAATTTTAAGTCAAAGTTTGTGCTTTGTAAAATAACATAGAACACATATTTTTTAAGCACATATTTTTTTAAAAAAAAGGATAACTTGCTGACCTTTTCTGTTTAGAATAAATAATAATTTGTTGACTCTTTGTTTTTGAAACTTGTATATAATTTGTTGACTTTTGTCAACGTTTTACATATTAGTACTGTATGCCTCAGCCACGAAGCTAAACAGAAGACAATTATGATCCCTTTAACTTTCCGGAATCATATAATATATTTTGTTTAATTTCCAAAAATATTTATCACTACTTATTAGTAAAAAAAAAATTGTAGTTCAGTTTGTTTAAATTAATACGCAAAGTAAAACTTGAGACTTTAAATTTGTTTTTATTAAAAAAATCCCATATTTTCTAGAATAGAAATACTATCTTTAGTAAAAGACACGAAGGTATTAAAAGCTTTGAGGCAAGTACCCTACAATTTTTTTTTGTTAATCACTATATATTTTCCATAGATTTTAAAAAGAAGATTTTAGAGATATCTAAATTTGTTTCTTCAAGAAACATATGAATTTATAAATAAAGATTCCAAAAAAAAAAAAAGGTAGTGCCGTAGTGGATATATTAGTCTTTGTCATTATGCTACCATCAAAGTAGAGTCAGATATCTCTGTCCTGTTTTGTAATTCGGATACGGACAAAGTCAAGGACTTATGTATGGCACGTGAAGAGAGTCTTCAAATCAAAGACGTGGTGGGTCAGCGTGGAGAAGTGTCAACACAATCTTAAGTGAATTCAGAAGCCAGCTAAGCATATAACACATTTTTAAGTGAATTCAGAAGCCAGCTAAGCATATCCATGATCTGACCTTCAACTTCAACTTCTTCTAGATCATTGAAATATCTGAGAAACTGATCAGTGAGATCATATTAGAAACGGTCAAACCCTCTTTTTCATTTATCTAACCTTCACTTAAGTTATACCTCAGTTTCTCCTTCACTCCATTTCTCTCCTATCTTTTTTTTGACTTTTTCCAAATTATATAAATCAATAATTAATATCCCAATAAAATTCATTTTGTCTCGTATTAGGTGAATTTCTCATTGATTCTCTCTTTTAAATATTGGATTTCATGTGTATATTAAAAATTAATTACTAATGTTTTTCTTCTTTTTTTTTGATAATTAATTATACAGATTAACATATTTATTTTGCTTTATGATTTTTCCTATTCTAAGTGTCAAAAAGACTGTTGAAAAAATCACATGTATAGTTTGACTAGTAGTGACCATAATCCTTTATACAATACTCATTACTGAATAGTGTTTTAATCAGTTTTGGGTTGTTAATTAACAACAATTTTTTGAACGTTTGCATAATTTATAATCGAAGCAACATGATTTGAAGAGTACGAGTATGACGAGTGATCATCATTTTTGTGAAATTATCATTTTTTGATCATCTAATTATAATCCTTAATTTGTGAAAGTTTCTGACCACTGTGACCAGTTTGCAATTTAATCACAGGACAAAATATTAAACCATAGTTTGTTCGAATCAAAATGTTATTGTAATGTTACACATGTCTATTGGCATAACTCTCAAAATTGATTTTCTGATTGAGTATAAAAAAGGTAAAAGATATATACTTTTGAGTTTCGAAACGATGGATCTAGTCATCAAGTAGAAAGACAAATTTGATCTCTATTCATGACTGTGAAGGCCATCATTGCTCAAATAATAAGTTAATAACATGTGAAATCATAAGATAAAATAAAGGCACGTGACTTATTCTAAGCCAATCAATCACGTACGTACCTAGATGCTTTATAAACCCATAAAAACATGTTTAAATTTTTGATTGTAAACTGTGTTAAAAAGGAACAATTGATAAGCGCAATCTTTTTAATTAAATAAACACTACTACCAAACACCAAAAAAAAAAAAAAGCAGTTCTTGAAAAAGCGTCATGTATGATGAAATGATTAATACTGAACTATTATGTTTAAAGAAATGTCATTATCATCTAAACACAGAACAAAAAAAACAAAACAAAAGATGTCGTTGTCGACATCAAAAAATATTCGAGGAAAATAAAGCACGTGTTTCCAAAAAAGGACCAGATAATAAAAAACGACCCCGTGTCTGAAGAGTGTGCCAGTTAGACAAGCCACGTAGATATTTTAAAAAAACACGGAGCCATCGTATAAATAGAGAGCTTCTTTCCACTTTCAGTCTCCCAAACTCACACCAAACTCAAAACCTATTCATCTATCTCCAGGTGCTTCAGAAAACACTCACAAGAGTCACACCAGAATCCAAAAAGGATTCGAAAAAATCAAAATCGAAATCGAGAGTTTGGGTATGAATTATCTTAACAACAGAACCGAATTCGTCGGAGCTCCAGCCTCAAACCGGATCCATTACCAAAAGGAGCAGTTGTCACCGGAGCAAGAGCTTTCAGTTATAGTCTCTGCTTTGCAGCACGTTATGTCAGGGGAAAACGATACGACGCCGTTTCAGGGTTTCTCCGGGGACAGCACAGTGATAAGCGCGGGAATGCCTCGTTCTGTTTCCGACACTTGTCAAGTGTGTAGGATCGAAGGATGTCTCGGCTGCGACTACTTCTTCACGCCCAAACAGAGTATTGAAAAGAATCAACAAGAGGAAGAGATTACTAGCGGTAGTAGAAGAGAGAGCTCCGCGGCGGTGGCGACGGCAGCGAAGAAAGTGGAAGGCGGTGGGAAAATCAGAAAGAGGAAGAACAAGAAGAATGGTTTCAGAGGAGTTAGGCAGAGACCTTGGGGGAAATTTGCAGCTGAGATCAGGGATCCTAAGAGAGCCACACGTGTTTGGCTTGGCACTTTCGAAACTGCCGAGGATGCAGCTCGAGCTTATGACAAAGCCGCCATTGGATTCCGTGGGCCAAGAGCTAAACTCAACTTCCCCTTTGTGGACTACACTTCTTCTGTTTCATCTCCAGTTGCTGTTGATGATATAGGAGCAAACGCGAGTGTAAGTGCGAGTGCGAGCGTGAGTGTCACGGATTCTGTAGAAGCAGAGCAATGGCGTAGAGGAGAAGGAGGAGGGGATTGTAATATGGAGGAATGGATGAATATGATGATGATGATGGATTTTGGGAATGGAGATTCTTCGGATTCAGGAAACACTATTGCTGATATGTTCCAGTGATAAGAGTGCCTCACTAGCTTTGTTCAAAGTGAACCAAACAAAATCATTGGTTTGTTGTTATATGCCTTGTAGATTCTTTGGACTTATATTTGGGAAAAGGACATGTAATTAGTAGCCTCAATTTTTGTGTGTTGTAGTCAATTCTATGTTTATCTCATAACAAAAAAAGAACTGAGCTAAATTTATCTGAGGAGAGTAAATAAAGGAGTGAAATTACAAACAAAGAGTCAAATTTGTATGTAAAGGAGAAAACTATAATTGGGGACAAAAGAAAGAAAGAAAGAGACATCTCTTCTTTTACAATGCGTCGCGTGCAGCGATCCGACAAACAATCGCATCTCCGAGAGAGGAAACTCCGAGTTCTTGGCTAGTTATCTTGTAATGCTGAAAGAATTTGATGTGAGAGACCATTCTTATTATACAGGATGCTAACTACAAGGGCTTTTAATTGTTACCAAAAAACATTACCTTTAGTATATTGGCTTGATTTGCTTGTGTCTTCAATTCCTCTAAATCGATTTCCTTCCCGTTGATCAATTTCGCTACCTCTTCCATCTGGTTTTGATCTCAAAAACATGTCATGGTCGATAAACATAACTAAAAAAACAACGATATGGAAAGTCAGTTCTTAGATGGTTGAGGAGATTATGACCTCGACAGGAGAAGCATTGAACCGGGCAGCTAGAATGTAAGTAGAAGTTTCAGAAATCCCACATCGTTTCAATGATTCTGTGATCTAGTTGAAGAAGAAACGAGCAACAACGTTAGAGAACTTCTAAACTACTATTCTAATGACAATTCAACCAAACCAGAGAAACTTGATTCATGAGAGGACTCTCAAGTCTAAATACTCAACTAACTGTTCTCTAACCAACTCACAACACCTAGAACCTGCTGCATTATAAGTCCTAGGCTAAAGCTTGAACCAACAGAACTAGAGCCATTGCTGATCAGAAAGTAGACAAAAATGAAGCACAAGAAAAGATTGTTCTTACATGCTTAGATCCAGAGTAATTGTAAACGAGCTCAGAATGAAGAGTTCGAGTTGATAAGGAACCGCGTGAATTGGAGACAAGTGCTTTCTGAGCAGCAGCCAATAGAGGAAAAACGTCTGGAATCTGATGATGATTATACACAATTCGGTAAGCTGAAAAAATCTAAGTCGTTTAGAATGTGAAAACGGAAGATACAACAACAACAATAAAAACTTACAAGTAATGCATTGAGAAATGAGACTTCAAGCTTCAAACTTCCATCTAGTATCGAAGTCAAGAGCTCCCTGAAAACACCCAAATGTTTAATTCTCAGATTTCACCCACACAAAAATCAAAACTTGGGGAACGATAAAGGAAGAGGCTTTAAACTAAACAGAGTTTCCCCAAAAAAATTACAACTCTCCGATTAAGTTTCAGTCCAGTAATCAAACACAATCTAGTAACGCAAATTCTCATAACTAAATCAAGAATTGCTGAGTTATGGAAAATAAAAAAGGATAGAATTGGAAGAAAAAAAATGGAGAGAGATAGAGAGAGAGAGAGAGAGAGAGAGAGAGAGTACTTGGAGTTGGTGACATCGGAGAAGAGGGAGACAGAGAGAGTGTTTCCACGGTCAAGATGGAAAACCTTCATAGTTTAAATCGGCGGCGAAATTAAGAAGGAAGATTTAGGGTTTTTACTTCGCCGGAGATAGACACAGAGATGATTTCATTCGGCGAAGTCAGAAGAAAGACGACTATTAGAACCTCCTCCTTCTAGAAGATCTTCATAAGATTTAAGAAAAAACCAAATCAAGAAAAAAAGCATACGCGCCAGGAAGGGTCGAACCTTCGACTTTCTGCTTAGGAAACAGACGCTCTATCCACTGNGAGGAAGAAGAAGAAGGAGGAATGTTGAATCTTTTTGCATACAGTGCTAAAAGTGATGGTATAGCTGATGAAAGTTCCGATGATGATGAGGAAGAATCAATTACAAAAGAAAGCTACTGTGTTTTGTATGACAATTGGGTTCAGCTGTGTAATGAAAAGCTGTTACTNCTCGATTCTCAGATAATCAATATATTATAAAATATACTCACAGAACTAGAGCCATTGGTTATCTGAACCTAAAACCTTAAATTTGATTTTTAAAAAGAACTCAAATATTGGGCCGGGGTCGATCTTAAAGGGCCTACTCCTTTGATTTCGTGCCCAAGTTGTCCGATAAGCGGCTAAACGTAAACACGAAACAGAGTAGAAGAAGGAAACAATAACAAACAAAAGTGGTGAGGATTGAGGAAGAGTTCTTCTAATCCTAGTTGGATTAGAGATAGCGAAACCCCTCCCTATATAAAGGCCGCTCCATGAACACAAGTTTACATATTTTTTACATACCAAAGCAATCTAAATCTAGACAGAAGAAAGATAGATACACCGATCGAGAGGAAGCATGGGAAGTATATTTCGTGTAGTGAAACCATTCTTGGGGTTTGTGCCAGAGGTACAGGGTGGTAACTTGGAGAAGAAAGTTCCGTTGAGGAAGAGGGTCATCTACACTCTGACCGCTCTCTTCTTCTTTCTCGTTTAGTGATCTGTTGAGATCTTGCTACAGGTTGAGATCTTGGGATAATGATGTAGTCGGGTAATGAGTTGATGATGCTTCAAAGGGGTGTGATCTTGGATGAACAAGGCTATGGTCGATGGAAAGTGCGCATGGTTCAGCTGTTCCGAAATCTAGGTGAGGATGCTTGGACAGCTGTGGAAGAAGGATGGGAACCTCCCTATGAGAAAACCGAAGCTGGTGACAAGATCACTAAACCTAAGGCACGATGGACGGTAGAAGAAAAGAACTTGTCTAAATACAATGCTAGGGCTCTTAATGCTATCTTTGGAGCTATTGATGATGATGAGTTTAAGCTTGTTCAAGGTTGTGAATCAGCTAAAGAAGCTTGGGACATTCTGCAGAAGACTCATGAAGGAAACTCAAGTGTCAAAAGAACAAGATTAGACCAACTTGCATCTCAATTTGAAGTCTTAAGGATGGATCCAGAAGAGTCAATTTCACAATTTAGTGCAAAATTGAGTGCTATTGCTAATGAAGCAAAGAATCTTGGTAAGATTTATAAGAATACCAAGCTGGTTAAGAAATTAATTAGATGTCTACCATCTAAGTATGCAGCTCATAAAGCAGTTATGAGGGTATC